>NC_050521.1:3412990-3421688 GCF_002922805.2 Oryzias melastigma | reverse complement strand
GAAATACTCGGAAATGCAAAAACAAAATGATTTCTTATTACATCTGTTCTCTTTCAGAAGAAAACGACACACAGACATGTTAAAAACTCAAAAACAGGATGTTCATTTGAGGGGACTTTAAACTTGATTTCATATTAGGAGAGCTCTTCAGAGGACTAACTGGACTTTGCAGGTTAAGACCCAACATAAACTGGTCCTGTCTTTTGGCTACATTGTAAAACTTGATTCAGTAATTTTAAACTGATTTACTGGCTGCATTAAAATACCTCACTATGTGTTTTAACAAAGGTGCATTTGCTAGGAAGATAAATGTACTGTACCTTTGTTATTTTACAGTGTCCTGCTGTGTTCACGGTGATGGTGCATTACTGCTGGCATACACTGTTAAAGTCTTCGCCATAATTGTACTGTTATTTACTGGCAGCATTTTCACCGGTAATGAACTGTGACTTTTTTACAGTTCATTATTGTATTTTATAATTACAGTGAAAACAGTTTAACTCTGTACGGCTATAAGGAGTTCTTTGGCTACAAATGGAAAACTGCAAGGAATATTAAAGTAAATTTCACTGTATATTTATAGTATGCATTGTGTTGTATCCTGGATTAAGAGAGACAAAGAGACTGTTTATTATGGCAAAAAAACTTGAACATGTGAAAAATGACTGTTTACTTACTTTGTAATGTTCTTTAAATGCAAATCCTTTAAAGCCTCTCAATATCGTTAATAATATAATATCCCATAAATTAGGAGAACTTTCACCAGCAGTCTGAGCTAAGAAGACTGAAAGGTTTATGAAGCTTCATCTGCTCGTGCTAGAAACATCTGCAACTTCTTTGAACATTTTCAAATGGTTCACAAATGCATTTATTCGTTTGTTATCCATAACCTGAAAGTTCATGAAGGATTTGGAAAATGTGATCAAGCTCAAACATTTAAGTGAAAATTCAACCCTGTTTTAGTAGCAGAACTCTTTGGTACAGACAAGTTGAAGTGAGCAAAGTTCTTAGAAAACCCTGCACTGGCTCTTTTTCTCAATAGTGGAAAACAATCCATTCATTTATCTTCCACCAAAGCATACGATTGAATGTAGTATTTATTTCCACAACATGTTAACATGTGTAAAGTAAAACAGTGGAAATAGGAAGGTTTCAAAGGCATTATCCACACTGTCCCACTCATGAAAATCAGCCATTAGTTGTTTCTTTCTGCACAGAAACAGTCCTCCATTTCTGCCCTGTTTTGACGTAACTCGAATCAGAAATATCAAAATCTAAAGTAGTACTCCCTTCACAGTGAAGATCTGTGGGGTGAGAGGTGTCTGGATCCTGCTGGAGTTTGAATACTGGATGAACACAGGTCAAGTCCACCCGAAAAGACCTGGCACTTGATTGTTTCTACTCCACTGCACTTCACTTCCATGCAGTGTGAGAGGGCTGACAGCCACATATTTACATACACACAAAAACTAGTGTGACGCACAACCTTTCAAGGGGAAGGAGTTGGTTTGATTCCTGATCCAAAATAAAGTGATGTGTGTGCGATGAGATGCATCTATGTCACATGTGTCAAAGTCAAGGCCCGGGGGCCGGATCTGGCCCTCCAGATCATTTTATTTTATTGTTATTAATGGCCCGATGTTATCTTGCACTTATTTCTAACTTGTAGAATTTTGACAAAATATATTTTTATGGAGAGTAAAATATTGAAAGTTATTTAAGGTTTAAGTTGATTTATTCTGGAATAAAATTCCTGCCTTTTTATTATTCATAATTATGTTAAAAAGTTAAGGTTTTAAAGTTTTAAAAATTAGCATTCTGCTAGTTTTTTGGCATTTACTAAGATTTTTTAGACTATTTTGGATTTTAGGTGATATTTCAGCTACATGCTAGCTGTTTTTGCTAATTTAGGATTTTTTTCTTTTTTTCAGGCTGTTTTGGAGTTAGGCTAATATTTATGCGCTAGCTGTTCTGGCTAACCTAATTTTTTTTAGGCTAATTTGGCATTTAGCTGGCCATCTGCTTCAGCGTTTTAAGCTATCAACTTCAGTGTTTTCAGCTATAAACTCAGCATTCAGCTAACAGCATTTTTAGCTAACAGGTTCACCGTTTTCAGCAATCAGCTTTAGCATTTTCAGCCATCAATTTCAGCATCTTCAACTATCAGCACTAGCGTCTTCAGCGGCTAAATTCAGCTTACAGCATTCACACTAGCATTATCACAGGTAATGCTATATTTCTAGTTCATATGTTAAAAAGTTATGGTATTAAAGTTTTAAAAATGTAGTTTCAGAGTGTTCAATAAATATCCCGTTCGACCCGCGACCTGAGGTGTGTTTTGGATTTTGGCTCCTTGCGTAATTGACTTTGACACTCTTGGTTTATAGGAAAATGATTGTGAGGACTCACATATTTGTACAGCTTTCACAGAAATGTAAGATCACATTATTTGTTAGGGTACATCAAATGACGACCAAGGTTTGTTTAAGCTCTAATGTTGATCTTTCACTCATCTTCAGAGCTTGGTTTTCGTGTCGTACATGTGCTGGAGAACACTGTGTGCACGCCTTTCCTTTCGCTGCACTTGAGTGTGTGTGGGTGTGAGCGTCTGAATGTGAGTCTTTAACCGACTCCTGACCTCAGGCACAAAGCATCGCTGAAGTTTCTAAGTCTTGCTATTATCTTGTCACTTCAGCTCCACAAAACATTTATCCATGTGTACTCAGTGAAAACGGAAAGCTGCTGGAGTTCTAACCAGGTTTGTTCCTATTTTGAGACATAGAGTATCGCAGTTCCCTGAACTGCCAAGTTTATTGGGTCGTTAGTTTGTTAAGGGGTTTAATAAGATTATGCAAAATGATCAGAGCAGAGACTGGTGAGAAAAGGAAAGGAAAAAACATTTAAATATTAATGTGGAAGGGGATAATTTCATTACAGCTGTGATATACTTACTGAATCCCAAATGAGTGCTACTGTGCCAGCTTGAATAAATTTCTCTTTTTTTAAATTTCTGAAACCACAAGGTTTAGGACATGCCTAATCTTGTCCCACATATTCTGTAAACATGGCTGCATGTATTTACTATTTTATATACATCACTTGTTAAGACTTTGGTGGATGAGATGATGATTCTAACAACCATCAGCAGACTGTATCTTCATATTCACGCTCTGGCATTGAGTATGTTTTGACAGTAAAAATACACACACATGTAAATCTGAGATGAGGAAACATCTTAATCTTCTTCATAGATGTGGTGCATTTTGAAACAGGGAAAGTTTTTATCAATCTGTCAAAACAAGAAAACACATTACTGCTGAATCCCTGGCCTCTGCTCCCCCCCGCTCCACAACACAGTTTGACTCACAGCAGAGGGAGATGATGCACATGGCGTGGAGCTTGTTCTCGGAGCGGATGTATGAGCGCATGCAGATGACGAAGATGTTGCCAAAGCAGGTTGTGGCGGAGACGACCCACACGAAGACCCTCAGGACGATGTTGGCCAGCAGGTTCTCAAAGGAGGAGATGCCGTCAGTGTTGGGCTTGCAGCTGCGCACGTGAGGGGCGTAGCCGCAGTACTGGAACTTCTTGAAGTAGCTGCGATGCACATTGATAAAAAGTAAGGCACAAGCAGAAGGAAAGTGGAGGTTTGCAAGAGAAGAAAAGATTCATCCCCACGCATGATACTGTAAACATGTGTACACATAACGTTTAGAGGAGCTATGAATTTAATAATGGATTGATTGAAGCAGGGAGCCATAGAAACGACATTAAGTTAAAAATAACAAACTTTAGGGCTGTAAGAACTCATTTTAATAACTTGATTCACATCATCATTTTTGGTTGCCATTTCATAGCTGATATTGGTTTATTTTAAGCAATCCAATTGGATCCGGTTGACTGATCTAAAATGGATCCAGGACATATTTAGCCACAGAACCAGCTGCCAGTTTCACACAAACCCTACAATCCGTCTGCCTTTAGCCTCCTGTCCTGCCAGCTGTCAGTAAACTGATTTAGGGATATATTTAGGCTGACAGTCTCCACAGTACCAGCTTCATCCCATAGACAAAAAGGACAGTGAAGCTCAATGTGTGATTGAACCGATGTGAATGTCAGAATTCACTTCTTCAGTTTTTCAGTTCCAAAAAGGCTACTGGTAAAACAAACAAACAACAACAAAACAGACACTTATCACATCAGAAATCAAGTTTGAACTTTTTTACATTTAGCCATAGCACAAGTAAAGTAGTTATGTCAACAGAATCATAATCAGTCTGAACTATTAAAAGCTTTTGTAAAAAAAACAAAAAAAAAGCTCTGGCTTCAAATGTAACTAGGAAACATACAAGAGTTGGAATAAAGCGAAGCAAAGTTATTAGCCTTTCTTTTTATAATGCTATTATATAATGAAAAATGATCTCAGATCCTTCAGTTAACGAATTTGAACTTCTTTTATTTGTTAAACAAGGAAAAGCATAGAGCTGTTAGAAAGTACAATCAAACTGTAAAAAAGGATTAAAACTAATATAGCCTCAATGTAATACAGAAATGAACAAAAGGATTTAAAGTAATAGCTTTCTTTTATCTTGATTACATTCAGCAAATATTGGTACTAAAATAGAGAAAGCAAACAAGAAGTTCAGCTTAGTTGAATCGGCCAGACGCAGAAATGATCAATTACAACATGATGACATTTCCTTTATAAAAAGCTACTTCACAAACATACTGAATAAAATATATGCAACTTAGAAGTGAAAATATTTAAATCAAATTTGATAAAACTCAGTGAGTCTCTCATTACTGAATAGAACATAGTACGTTCTTCTGATAAGTATTGTTGCCACAGAGAGAGGAAAGGGGGTGGTGTTGTTCCGTACCAACAGTCCCACACATGACTCAGAGGGGAATTTCTGATGAACTCCTGCCGCTCTGCAGAAACTATGTCCTAGAAAACAACAATTTTCAAAATTTTTGCGATTAAAAACAGCATCATCATAATTAAAAGACCACTGGGAACACTTTAAAAATCAATCATGAGATGATCAAAGGGGGACTTTATAACTTGTAAGAGTTTACTTACGTATTTTAACATTATTAACCTGGTGTTTTATTAAATTCTAGTCCACCCTTTAACACCTGAGCTCCAGTGTTTTTGTTCTTTGATCTACTGCAACTTTTCAACCGTGAACATGAATGATCGTGTTAATTGTTGAAAAATTACAGTATGTTCAAGATTTTGTGAGTTAGCGTCACAGATGATGCCTCAGGTGTTAAATGGTTAATGACTAACTGTCTGGCTGAGCTGTAACGCTGACCTCCAACAGCCACATAAACAAAAAGCTGAACAAGACTTGTACACCACCCTCAAATCAAGTCATTTATTATTCTATCTCTTATCTTGTAATGTTTTTTTCCTCATTTCTCACTTGTGCTACAGTCAGGAGAACAGGCACGCTTTGTTCATTAAAAGTTTGATAAACTTTTCTATTCCTTGAATGTGGCTGCTTTTAATTCTTGAGAAAGTACCACAAACTTTTTTAAGCAAATGTCACACTTTCTTTATCACATCCACACAAAACAGTGGTAGCTCAAGATTGACATCACATTATGTATCTGTCATCAGTTCACAGAAAAACTAGATTGAGGAAATTGTGCAAAAAACAAAGTAAATTGAATAAAGGTTTAATCACATGCAGTACCACTTAAGCTAAGACAGTCTAATTAAAAATCTGGTTGCTAAGGAAACTAAGCAGATGGTAGCATAAAAAAAAACATCTGTTAGTCAAAATAGGGTGAAGTAAGCGCAGACCTTTGAACACGCATCTCGCCACAGCGGAAAAGTTCTCTAATGAGTGCTTTTTTCAACAGACTAATCTTCCCTGCTGAGATCTGCTCTGAAACAGGAGCCACCAAGTAACTCACACACAGCAGGAGAAATCAACTGATCGCTGCACACATCAACCACAGGTTTACCTGCCAGAGTCTTCTGCATCTGCAGCAGGACAAGTGATAGCTTGGAAAGAATGACTACAATAAAGTAATTTATTAACAATAGAAGGCTTTAGGTTTACAAGTAATTCTGACTCTGGCTTTAGTCATTGTGTTACTTTATTATTCTGCAATTTGTTTTAAATGTCCAAAACCTCAAGACTTAGGCTCAAAGCCAGCCTTTGATGTGGCAGTCAAAGGAAAAGTTACGGGGTAAGTTAGGGGAAAATTTGTTCATCATCCCACCCTTAAACCGCCACCTTAACGTGGTGGAGGGGCAGTGTTGGGACTAACGCCGTTTAAGTATAACGGCGTTACTAACGGCGTTATAAATCAAGTAATTTAGTAATCTAACTAATTACTTTCATCCTCGCTGTAACGCCGTTATAGTTACTTCGTGTAAATCGCGGCGCGTTACTTCAAAGTTTGATGATCTTGCTGGAGCTGGGCGCTTCGCACCCAAAAGTTGCTTGTGTTGCGCGCCCCAAGTTGCATCAAGATACATGAGAAAATCCGGTTTCTTTTCAAAATATAACCAGTTTTTCACAATAAAATGCCACGATTGACAAATGTGATCATGCTTTTGTGTCTAAACAGGCGGTAGACACGGATATAAACATTACAATCACAACACAAACGTGCACGCGCGAGCACAGAGACACACAAAACAGACAGGCACGCACACTTTTTTTTCTTTTTTCACAGACACGTACACACGCAGATCAACGTGGATAGACTCCGGTGCGGAGTGAGGAGTTTCGGGAGTTAATAAAACGACAACAGAGAGGCAGAGAGTAGCTCATCTTAGCAGAAACGGGGTAATATTTATAAAACACACAACACAGACAGACACGAGCGCGCACAGATCAACGCAGTGAGCAGACTCCGGAGCGAGTGGGCGGGGCTGCGGGATTTTGGGAGAGAAAAAAGAGATGCAGAGAGCTGCTCCTCTTAGCAGAAATATGGGTTAATAATTGTAGTTTATTAATTTATTATTGTTTTGCACTTTCAGTTTTTTAAGCCATTTTGTTTAATTATAGTTGTAGGTAAGATACTTGAAGTATGTTAATAGTTGAAACGTTTACCTTTTTTGTGTGAAGTTACATTTTTTATATACCACTTGTTGCAGTGTTTTGTGTGATAATTCTGACAAATAAATATTGAAAATTCTTTCCCTAAACCCTCTCTCATGTGTATCCTAAACTTAGACAATATGACTCCATTGGAAAACTATACCAGTATACTATTGTCAGTTATCATCTATTATTGAATGTAAATTATTTTTTTTATTTGTAACGCAGGAAAAAATACAAAATATTACCATATTTAAAGAGTAATTT
The DNA here is from genome assembly GCF_002922805.2 of Oryzias melastigma. Classification (NCBI taxonomy): domain Eukaryota; kingdom Metazoa; phylum Chordata; class Actinopteri; order Beloniformes; family Adrianichthyidae; genus Oryzias; species Oryzias melastigma. The sequence goes on along the minus strand of NC_050521.1, from coordinate 3,414,357 downwards.
AAAACGAGTTACTTTTCCAAGTAACTAATTACTTTGAAGATGCAGTAATTGAGTTACTAACTCAATTACTTTTTGGGAGAAGTAACTAGTAACTATAACTAATTACTTTTTTGAAGTGAGATGCCCAACACTGTGGAGGGGTTTGAGGGCTCGAGTGATCCCAGCAGCTAAACTGTCTGGGGTTTCTGCCCCAGTCCAGCCAGCAAGGCCAAGTGGGCTCCATGTGGTTTAAAAGTGGGCAGAAAATGTGGGTCCCAAATGGTTCTGACTGCGGTTTGTGTGGTGGCCCCACCTGTGTTTGCCCTCATTGTCTTAACAGACCCTTTTGACGCAGATTTTTGTGATTGTTGCAGCCTAAAACGCCTGATTTTTCAGCAGCTTTTGTGAAAAGTTGCGACAAAAGTTGCAATGCTTTTTGATAAATATATTTTTAAAAGTACTTAACAGTGTTAACTATGAAAAAAAATCACATTCTCATAGTCCAACTCTTTTTATTGTGAGACGTGGATAGGAAAATACTTAATCATCACTATATACAATGTTGTTGTGCTGTCATTTGACTTGAATAGAACCATGAAACACAACATGAACTTTTGGTCCTTTGCAGGGAAAATGTATAATCTCAAAAAACAGCATTAGCAGATTAATCCTCAGATCTTCATGTTCTCCTCTGAATCTTACTCTTTATCTATTTTATAGGCATCACTGGTGTGAGTCAATGGTCATAGTAGATGAAGACAGAGGCTTTGAGGAGTTGATCTGTTTTCTTTTGTCAGTAATGATCTGCTCTGTTTTGGAGAAGGTTCTCCCAGTTGTGGAACAGGTTTGTTGTGGAGGAGGTTCTAAATGGAATTATTTTCCTGCAGATTCTACATTCTTCCTTTGTATTTTCAATTTCCAGAATCTCTCTCTGTCTTTCTCTCATACTCTGTCCCTCCGCAGCCGCACACAATCATCGCACCCCCCGCTTTTGAGCAGTGCACTTCCACCCCACCGCTTGCGTAATCAGCGCACCCCCACCCCGCTGCGTGCGCCCCCGCACACATGACGGAGTGACCGTTTACACACATCTTGAAGAGAAAAAAGTCAGAGAAGACTAAAGAGAGAGATGATGAATAAAAACTGCACGGCACCGGGAAGAAGTCAGAAGGGAAAAATTCACATCAATGACGCGATGACGCAATGTCACAAAAAGTTGCAGGGTGCACAACAAATTGGTTTGCTTGAATTTGCCGTAATAGTTGCGATGGAAAAATCCTAGAGGGTCTGTCTTAGTGGGGAATCAGTGGGTTTGCTCGCTGCACTAGCCAGCTGCCCAGTGGACAGCGTATTGTGCTAGCAAGCTACGTTGTATCGAGCTAGCAAGC
>NC_050521.1:3406188-3412876 GCF_002922805.2 Oryzias melastigma | reverse complement strand
GGCCTTAAAGTGGGACATAGTTGAAGTTGAAGTTAGCTTTTACTCTGACAGTCATGAGTCGAGGTCAAATATACATCATATTTTGGTTACTTTGTGGAACCGAGTGACCAAATAAAGTTAAGGGAAACTGGAAGCTAAAAGTCTGCCTTCTACGGGCCAGTCTGTAGATCTGTGGTTAAACCAGTCTGTGACCTGATAAAGGTTGTTAACCTGACTTCTAACGCTCCTCTGATAGATTTATTTTTTATTTTCACCTGCTTTACACATTATATGACAGCATTACAATGAGGCTCCATTTGTAAATAACTTCATCCTCTCTTGTTGCATCCCCTGCAGGACCTGATGCTAATATCTTACACGTTTAAACCTCAGAGAGATTGGATTACACTCAGTTTACCTTAATCTTCTCCCTTAAGTTGACTCATAACACCAATACCTTAGCAATAAACCACTATGTTAAGAAAAACAACAAACAAAAACAGAAAAAAACAATGGCTCCTGCCTCTAACAGGCACGAGTACGTCATACTTACATGTGAGTTAAGTATTTAAGAGGCTCAAACATCCTTCGCTGAATGTTTCCAATTTCTATTCCCTCTATGCTCCTGTAAACAGAAACAATATCAAATACTGAGTCTTGGAGTGAGGGCAGGCAAAGCCCCCCAAGAGTCCAGGTTACAAAAGCAGATGAATAAAGTATAAAAAATGAAAGGAAATGTTTTCTAGGTCTTCTTTTTGTGCCATTCCCTCCTTCTTGCTCCTCTAAAGGAACCACAGATGATGAAAACAAGGATGCAGCACCTGATGCTGCGGATGGAAAAGAGCGTGACCTTATTCCAACCTGTCAGGATTTGTTTTGCTCCCTCAGATCTGAAAACTCTGCTGGTATTTCTATTGCTCTCTTTCTATGAAACATGCCTGAACAGCTTTTTCTGTAGGCATGCTTGTGAAACCCTCGTGATTCCAATCATGCAGGATTGTGTACTCACAGTGACTTCAATTTATGTAATCGGTCAAAGTGGTCGACTTGGAGCTCCATGATGGGATTGTATGAAATATTCCTGCAAGATAAAAACACAAGGGTTTTTTCAGCAGCATAAACAACATTCAAAGAAAACGTCAAGACGAGCAGGATGCTGGAGATGTAAGCGGCCTGCTGCTCTCCTCGTTTCTCCAGCTGTCACTTGTCCTGCTGCAGATCCAGAACAGGTCTTCGCTTTGTTGTTGTGCTGCCAGCATTTTGTTAAACAACCGTCTGCATGTTTGGAGTTTCACAGCAGAACACAACTTTGTGTTTGCCCTGGTGTGTCCGGTGTTATGAAAACTGCTTCTAAGCAGTTCTGTTTATTATTGTAAATTAAAAGTACACATATTATCTCACTCTACAAAGCATCCTCAGAGGTTTATCCAAAAGCACAAAGCTAGATTTAAATATATGACAAAATGAAAATAAAAAAGCACACATTTTTATTGTTGCCACTATTTCATTCAATACACCAAACTGTCAAGCTCAAAGCGAGCGTGATTGACAGACTCTGTCTGCAGGAACAACACTCTCAGTCTGTTTCTCTGTTCATCTCTTCTCAGTGAGTGGACTGGTCACACTCACAAACGAGACAAACATGCATAACTTTCTAAAGCTTTTGCACAAAAACACTTAATGACCAACATTTACAAAACTCAGGAATTCGATTTCTCTTGAACTTTATTAACACAATCCTAAGACGACAATGTAGATCAACTACAAAAAAGACAGACCCCCATCCTGAACAGTGGAGCAAAAACATCATGATTCACCAACGTGAACAAACACCACTGGGGCTTCATACTTCACGACGACAAAAATGGATGTGTTCCTACAAGGATATGCCGACTACGAGCACATTTTCCAAAAAAAGGTCAACACAGGTGCAGCACGGTAGATGATTTAACAAACATCTCTAGTGTTTAAGATTCAAAGATTTCCATTGTTAAGTGTTTAAAAAGAGGAAAAGAAGACTCAGTTTTATTAATAATAGGTCCCTGGAAAACGATATCGCTCAAATAAAAATGAATTGGGAAACACCAGGGAACCAACTCCTGGTCTTTAAATCCTCTCCCGACGTAAATAATATTCCATCCATCCATCTATTTTCTTGACCGCTTCGGGGTCACGGGGTGCCGGAGCCTAACCAATGGACAGACCGACACCCTGGAGAGGTCGAAAGTCTGCCGCAGATATTAGAGCTGTCAAAGTTAATGCCTGAACCATCAGATGGTTTAGGCTTATGGAACATTACATTGAGAAATAAGTTTAAGTGAGAGATAAACACGTATTGGAAGTACAAACAGACACAGGATCAGCATCAGATGGGATCAGAATTATACCTTTTTTATGCATCAAACCAATCCAGGATTGAGTTAAAAGTTTCAGAGTACAATTTAAATTCATTTGAGATTCCTTTATGTGACTCCAGTTGCTTGTTGGTACCATTGTATTGTTTTAATGTAAGACAGACCTCACAATGAAAACTTTTCAATAATAATATGTTAAAAATGTAGGGTACTTTTTTGTGTTTATTTATTCAGAATCAGTTCATTAAAAATTATTGTTCAATCTCAGCAAAAACTTTTTGAATTTAGAGCTGCACTGTCTTTTCTCTGTGGATAGTTGGAGGTAGAACCTTCAACCATCAAGCCCCTGTTCTATGGAATAAGCTCCCAGCTCATGTCAGAGAGGCCAGCACAGTTTCTACCTTCAAAACTAGCCTTAAAACATTCCTCTTTGGACAGGCGTTCTGCCAGGCTAGCTAGTAATCAGACAATATTCCCTCTCCTGTGGACCTTGTGAGGCTAGATTAATAAATTAATACTGATGTGTTTAAATATAAATTTAGATTTTCCATCAGCGTTATTATTCAGATCGGCTCTGGGGCTCTATTCTCATTTACTTCTCCTCTCTTCTATTCTTTATTAACTATTGTATTTAGTTCTCCATGCTTTTGTGGTGCAGTTCCATTCACATGTTGTTCTTCTTTCCCACTCTCTTCTGGGGAGCGGGAGAGATTTCAGATCCCCGGTGGATCGCCTACGCTCCCACTCTTGGCCGTGGACCACGCCCCCGACACCATCCTGCATCTCTGAGTGAGAGTGACTCCTGCTGGGTCGTCTGTCCTCCTGCTCCTGGTCGTGGACTGCACTTCTGCTTCATCCTGATTATGGACTTCATCATCATTCATCCCTCAGCTTTATCTGAATGAACTCTTTTAGATACGTAGTTGTAGAAGCTAATTTTTCTTTAACTGTTCTGGTATCGCCTGTCCGTCCTGGGATAGGATCTCTCCTTCATGTGGGAATCCCTAAGGTTTCTTCTTTTTTCCTGACTCAGGTTTTTTTAGGAGTTTTTCCTTACTGGGAGGGAGGGTCTAAGGGCAGGGATAACCAGTTTATGTAGTCTGTTTAGTTTTTAACAATTGTTCATATTTTGAAGACCAATGAGGCAAATCTCTTTGTGATTTTGGGCTATATAAATAAAATTGAATTGAATTGAATTGAATATTGCTGAGTTCAGAGTTTCATGTTTTCTGGGTTTTGTTATGATGGAAAAGCTCATTTAGAGACATGCATGGTCATTTGTTGAAGACAGTATCAGGTGAAGTAACCTGTTTAGCTGTGGTGCATTTTTGTAATTAAAACAACAAAAAAGCTGACATTAAAGTTCTTTAAACTTTTACTGAAATCAGTTCTGCTTTTTTGTGGCTTATTTTGGCGGACATTTAAAAAAAGTTTAAAAGCCGAACTAAAGTGGTTGGATCTGGAGAAAACAGTAATGAACGCTTCAGCTGGTGTTTCTACTTTGAACTGATGCTGGAAGCAGCAGCAGAGCTGCAGACCCTGAATGTGAGCCACATTACAGCCACATTACATCATACCTGTCTGTCCACGGTCCAGTGGCTTCACTACATGCTGGACTGAAGAGTTACTGCTAAAGTTGTTGTTGGTATGGTCAGATGTAGCATCAAATGTGTTTTCATTTTCATTCATCAATGAAAGAGCGAGGATTCTGCCTACAGATAGACATCGCAGACCGAACGTTTAAAAAACATGACTGGATTTGATCAAAGGGCTGGGTGGAATTTTGTAGGCCTAAACTGAACCCAGAAATCTAAGAAAATACAATATACAAAATACAAATACACCTGATTTCTGGACAAAGTCAGATACACTTTTGTGGCAGAAGTCAAATCCCCCCTGTAGCTGCCGTGTCTCCCTGCACAAATGTCTGTGTGACAAGAACTCACAGCTGAAGCAAGTCCTCCAGTAAGATGAAAAGTTTTCTGGGAATGGCCACCAGTCTGTTGTTGGACAGGTCCCTGCACGTAAACACACAACATATCAGGGTAAAAAACAACTCTCCATCCAAAGGAAAGTATGAGCAGATCATTTTCCACAGTGTTCAAGAAAAAAAACAACAGTCCTTAAAATCTGAAACTGTCATTATTTACAATTTTCAGAAAAGATGTTTTTGACACAGAGGTGTTGCTGCTGAGACTGCTGGGTAACACTGACACTATTAAGATTCTTCAGTAAATAATGAAATAATGTGTCTCTTTCTAGCAGTGTTGAACTTTTTCAGATGATTTAGTTTAAAGCAAGTTACTTGAAGGTTTTAGAAAATTGCTTCTTTATTTCCTTTAGTCATCTGTGAGCTCTCCTGGGAAATGCAATTCTAGTCTGCCCGTAAGGTCTCAGTGCATCTTCTTTTTCATCAGTTTAATCATCTTTCCTGCCTTTGAGTCCTCTCACCACCGACAGCAGCAGGTGATCCTGCTGCATAATCTCTTAGTGGAAAACACACATTATAATGTCCATCATACAGAAATAGTTGATTATAGAATGTTTAGAATCATATAAGAATCAAAATACAATCACTTAAGATAAAACTGAGTTATGAATATTTACCAAAAACGTGCTTCCACAACCACAGAGCTGTGATTTGGGCACTTTGGATAAGAGTTTCAAACATATGTATTTTACTAAAGAGCAGTAATAAAGGTAGCCTACATTAAAATTCTGTTTTTGTCACTGGGGGGTGGGGGTTACATTAACCTCTATAAAAACTCATTTTTACAACTGCGGCTCTAGCAGATGAAGTCCTGAGGAAGAAGGATGGAGGTCTTCATCACAACACTGCTGAACACTCAAGTCACTAACAGAGGCATCAAACTGCAGGTTAAATAACCCACCAACCCCACTGACCCCCACCACAACTACAAATAATGGATGAAAAGATTTTAACATGCACTACCAAGATCCACTGAGACAAACCAGCTTAAGAAGTTAATGCTCTGCTATGGCAGAAGCACCAGCTGGTCACCTTTAACCCTTTAACACCCGAGCTCCAGTGTCCATTGACTTACTGTAGTTTTTTTAATTGTTAACACGATAAATCCAGTAGATTCTGAAGGAGAAAAGCGGCTCACGCCTTCAGAATCTACTGCGATTATTGTGTTAATGGTGGAAAGGTTACAGTGAGTAAAAGATTTTGTGTTTAAGCATCACCAGCTTTAGGTGTAGAAGGTTAACCAAACCCTAAATCAACTTTTTTTGGCTGTTGACTTCTATAAATGGGGCTTCTATAAAAGTGCTGTCTGTTGGTCATTGCCATTTTTTTGACAAATTGAAATAAAATGGTTTCATTCCTTAATATATATAGTCCAAAGCTGCCTGTGTGATGCCCCCTAAAGGTTGAATTGAGGTACTACAGTAAATATTGTGATTGATCAACTGGTGTAGGTTTGATGTCATCATGCTCTGCAGATCCAGTATAAAAGCACCAGTTGACAGGAAGTTAGAGAACAGAGGTAGAGTGCTATTGGCATTATATCCAGCAAACTCTGTCCTGGTGATGGATTTGCCATGAACATTTCGCTCAGGATTGTTTAGGTAATATGTTAGCCTTTATTAGCTATGATGCTAGCAGCATTTTACCACTCTGGCTGAGAACAGAGTCAGCCCCTAAATGTTTGGTTACCCCTTAAAGAGTTAACAAAGCTGCCAGATTTCAAGAGGAAACAAATAAAACTGACATGAAAACATCTGAAGTGATTCAACTCACGGCTCATGGATCTTAATCTGAGTGATCTGACTGCGTGTTTGACAGGACTGAAGCTGAAGCCATTTAAGGTCATGTGTTCTTTAAAGGGCTATCAGATTTGTCGCGTTAAAAACGCGTTAAAACGCGCGGGCGTCCCTCATCGCCCTCTGACTCACCGGCTGCTCTCACTAGATCACGGGCTGGTCTCCAACCACCGAGCTGCGAGCTAAAACCGGCCCGGCGCCAGGACGCGGAGAGCTCCTGTACCCTAACCCTGCTCCGGTTCACGTCCAGTACCACATCTGGTGGTACCGGCTCGCGTCCGGCGCCGCGTCCAGAGAGCTGTGGACCCCCGACGTTCCGAACAGCATGTGGTTCTGCTCAATTGCATGGTTGTATAATAAAGTGCTAGTTCATGCTAGATACAAATAAAAGGAAATTTAAAAAGAAACTGTTCTGAGCAAGAGAACTTGATCACTTTTTTAATAAGTCAGCAGACATTGAGCTGTCACCTGTACTCTGCCTTTCACATTTTCTTACAACACTTTCAAAAATAATTTTAGCTATGTAGAAATTTTAGACAATTCACAGGTTTATAATAAGTTTCCACAAA
>NC_050521.1:3402450-3406053 GCF_002922805.2 Oryzias melastigma | reverse complement strand
AGAACTGCTAAATTCCACGAAGCACACATTTTTTTCTCTAAAAAAAAAAGGCCACATGTAAATTTGCGATTAATCGCGAGTTAACAATGGACAGTGCGATTAATCGCGATTAAAATTTTTAATCGCCTGACAGCTCTACTTCTTTAATTTTTTTTTACTACAGGAAATGTTCTTTTACAGTAATAAGAGCAAACGGTTACACAAAATCCTCCTCAAACCTGCAACACACACATCACTCCCTCAAACACAAAATGACTGCTGTGCTTGTAGCTTTTAAAAAATGATGATCAAATGATCAATGATCTGACTGTTTGCTTCTAAAATCTTTAGCTTTAAGATATTTCAACAACTGTGATGTCAAAATATTGTGCTTACACCACAAAGATCTGCATGTGGTTCTGCTCAATTGCATGGTTGTATAATAAGGTGCTAGTTCATGCTAAATAAAACTTAAAGGAAATTTAAAAAGAAACTGTTCTGAGCAATTCAGCAAAGTTTAAGCAAGAGAACCTGATCACTTTTTTAATAATTCAGCAGACATTGAGCTGTCACCTGTACTCTGCCTTTCACATTTTCTTACAATGCTTACAATGCTTTATAATAAGTTTCCACAAACAAAGCAGATAACATAAAATCAAAGAGGCAGTTTGATCTGGAGTTCAGTCTTCTGCCCAGCAGCCACTTTATTTTTGGCCTTTTGTTTGAGTGTTTTAAAGTGCTTTAGGGCCATCTCCAGTGGTATTTTAGTCACTTTCTCCGCTCTCGCCTCCTCAGAATTTTTCTTTTGTTTGTTCATTTTTCATTTTTCTTATTATGGACTCAACTGCTCTTCACTTTGTGCTGCTCAATCATCTCACCTCTTATTTTCTGCCCTTTTGCCCCTCTTTGGGAATTTCAGCCATAGTTTATCATCCTAAAGGATTTCATCCTCTCTGCAGTCATGCAGCATGTCACTGAATATTTCTATAAATTCTTTCACCCTTTCAAACATTCGTTGAAACGTTTCTGTTGTCTCTCACCATTTACACATACAGGTAAACAGTAAACATTCAGCAGAGCTTTTATCTTACATCAGAGGACCATGAACCTTCGCCGTCAGATCTATTTATGCTGAACACTAATAATAGCTGCAAGTGGATTAGATGTCAACATCAGAAGATAAACTGAAGGTAGAAAACATGTAAAAGTGACCTTGAAATCAGAGCAAAAATCCTCAACCAAGCCTTCGTTTTGCTCAAAGACATTCCTGCCACTCTTTAGGAAATTCCCTCACTGAATTCCTGAGAAGCTGCTTGAACAAAGAGGTGAAAGCCTCCAGCAAATGCCTCCGGTCATGTTTTGTTGTTGGCTGAGGCACTAAATAATCCCAGGTTCTTGGCAGCAAAACCATACAAACTCCTGAGGTTTTTATCAGCTTTCTGCAGACAGAAACACAGCTCAAGTCAAAGCAACACAAAGTGGAAGGACGACTTCAAAACCTCAAAGAAAGATAAAACATGTCAGAATTATAGATCTTTAGCTATCTATTGCTGTCTTCAACATTTGTAGGTACAGGGAGGCAAATAAGTTCTTGAAAACTCTTTGATTTGCAAGTACTTCCACATCACAGAGGGGTCTGAAATGTTCATCTTTGGTACATGTCCACTATGACAGACAAAATAATAGTAAAACAAACCTGGAAATAACATTGCATAATTTTTTTAAAATAACTTATTTGTATGATCCTGCTGCAAATAAGTCAAACAAATATTATGAGCCAATAATTTATTTAGGATAAATCGATGATAACCAAAAAGTAAGGTGGAAAACTGTGCAGCATTATATATTTAATGAGCTTCTTTCAGATTATACGACTGAATTCTATCTGTTCTTAAATTCTGTCAACAATTTGTGAAGTTCTTGTGTGACAGGACTTGTTACGCCTCTGAACTGTAACCAGTCAGGCCATTATGACAAACAATTTAATGATGATGTTCAAAAGTCTTGGAAAAACAGATACATCTTTTTTCTCATATAGAGGCCAGTTGGTCTGAAGGAGAATCACTTAAGAACAAAGATCCTTCAAGGAAAGAGCAGCACGTTGCTCTCCGTATGAAGCAGGTGTGAAATGAAGCCTCTGTCCTGAATGGGAATTCATTAGACTCATGCTGAAATCATCTCAATGGTCTCTGATTTGGAATTCACACAACCAACTTTTGTCTGAGGATGAACCAAGAGGAGCTGATTGGGTACTAAAGAACCTCAAGTCACTCTTCAGCTTCAAAAAGAGCATCCTCCCGTGTTCTCTGAATCTCAGGGTTTCGTCAGCAGAAAAAACTCCAACACTTACAGCTCTCCGAGCTTCCTGAGGACAGAGAATGCCTGCTCGTGTATATAGTTGATCCTGTTTCGCTGCAAAACCCTGGAGAAAGTGAATACAAGAAAAACAGACAGTTAGACTGCTCCCCTTTCACCTTCTTAATCCTATTTAATGAACTGCCAGCGCTCATTCCATACACAGTGCAGCAGCTGCAATCAATTTTTGCCAAACCCGTGAGCCTCAGCCAGAAGTAAATATTTAAAAGCATAAACTTTGCCATGAATTAAATTATGTAAATGTGTACTTACAGAACTGTCAACATGCTGCAAGAGTGAAAGGAGACATTTCCAATCGTCTCAATTAGATTTCCTTCCAAATCCCTGCAAGACCACATAATAAAACACAGGAACAGGAGCACTGAGGGCATGCGCTTTTAAAGGCACACAGACAGATTCACTAATCAAAGACTCGTCAACACTTTGGCAGGACAAACTGAGACTTTTCAAACTTACAGCCAGTTCAGCCGAGGCATTTCCTGACAGATGTCATCCAGCTTGGTCAAAGAGTTGTTCAGCAAGACCCTGTCAGTCAGTCAGGCAAAGCAAAACAGGATGTTGTGCTATCTTAGCAGATCAATAAAGGCTCTGAAAGTCTGCTAATTACTGCTGTTAAAAGGACATCAGTAAAAGTCAAAACTCACAGCAGAACGAGAGAGTTCAGTCCTGAAAACGTCATGGCAGATATCTGATGGATGTTATTGTTTTCTAGGATTCTGCAGAAACAAAACAGAATTCACTCAAAATCACTGAAACAAATTGAACTGGAATGTGTTAGCATACAGTGAAGGCTTACAGCCACTCCAGCTTGTGCAGGTCCCTGAACACCCCAGGCTTCAGCACCGTTATTTTGTTGTAACTCAAATACCTAAAAAAAAGCAAACAAACATTATGGAAGATTACTGTGAGAAAGAAAAAAACCTGTAATACATTTAAAATAAACATAGCAGGATTCAGGAAGCAGCTAAACAAGAGGAAAAGAGATGTTGATTTTCTAGAGCAAGGGCGTCAAACTCAAATTCACAAGGGGCCAAAATCCAAAACACACCTCAGATAGCAGGCCGAACAGGATAAACATTTATTGAAGACACTAAAACTGCATTTTTTAAACTTTGAGAATGTAACTTTTTAACGTGGACCAAACCTCGGGACGCGGACGGCACCAGTACCCTAACCCGGTACCCAATCCTAGCCTGGTCTGCGTCTGGTGCCGTATACGGAACCAGTACTGATCCATCATCCACCAGT
>NC_050521.1:3389685-3402264 GCF_002922805.2 Oryzias melastigma | reverse complement strand
AACTCAATCTCACAAGGGGCCAAAATCCAAAACACACCTCAGATCGCGGGCCGAACAGGATAAACATTTATTGAAGACACTAAAACTGCATTTCTTAAACTTTGAGAATGTAACTTTTTAACGTGAACCAAACCTCGGGACGCAGACGGCACCAGTACCCTAACCCGGTACCCAATCCTAGCCTGCTCTGCGTCTGGTGCCGTATACGGAACCAGTGCTGATCCATCATCCACTAGTACCCGGATTAATGTCCAGCCGTATGGTTCTGATCCGGATGTCAGCTGGACGAGGAAGTGAAGATCTTCATGGACAGAACTTCCTCCAAAATCCTGATTCTTTCTCCTTCCAGTTCACCAAAGACTCTTTTAGCTAATTCTCCAATGTTTATTGACTGTGATCAATACATTCAATCATTGGTTTCTCAGAGTTCTTGATAAAATAATCAAAGCTAACATCAAAATGCTCTTTCATTGATTTACAATCCTTTCCAACTGCGGTCAAATGAGCCGCCGTTCACATTTCTGTGGTCACATCAAGAAGCTCCGTGGAGTCTGGTGGAGATTTTCCAGCGTTCTCAGTCCTGCTACCGTAAGTATTGGATGAAACTCACACCAAAAATCCAGTGATGCTGATTTGACCACAGAAATGTGAACGGCGGCTCATTTGACTGCAGTCAATGTGAAGATACCATCTTCTCTTCTCCAAACCTCCATTCACAACAAATAAACCCCTACAAACTCAAATTTCTAATTCATAGTCTAATATTTAAAAAAAAATAAATGCAGCTGCCAATACTAAACATCAGAAAAGAGCCCAGCAAAAAGAATCAGTGAGTAAAAGTTGGCTTTTGATTCAGTAGTAAAGAGGAGCAGCTTTACAGACGTGACATGATGCAATCATTTCTTCTGAGGTCAGAGCTTTATCTTGACATCTGCAGCACCTGATCTGTGTCTTTGATGTGTTATTCTATTTCACTTCTTAAAGGCATTATGACGTTCACAGTCAATTTAAAGACTGTAAGGAATCCACATAAAACTAGAACATGCCACAGCCTCAGGTAAATGTGTGTGCATGAATACACTTGGATTTATGCAGGCGAGCAGTGCAGTACATGCTGTCACAAGTCTTCCCCCAAACGGTGGTCATCTGTGCATGACTGTTCTCTCCTCCTGCCCTCCACCTTCATTTATCAGCAGAAGGTTCATGTTTACAAGAAATGAAACTACAAACATGCAAACAGCTTCGGTCAGTCAATCAGAACAACTGATAAAGGAGACAGAGGACAAGAAAAATTGTTGAAAGAAAACAAGGTTGATGTTCTGCTTACATATAAAATTGTGAAAAATGATTTTATCTTTAAGTTTCAGGTCACAGTTTAAATTATGGAAGCAAAGACACTCATTTGCAGAAGTACTAAAAAAAAACGGTCATTAAAAAAAATGAGAACACCCAACTAAAACTGGAGTTATATATTTTATTGTTTGTTAAACCTTTGAAAATATATGAATATTTAATCATAATATAAACAACTTTGAGAGACCAGAGTAATATATCTAAACAATTCAACAAAAATCGTCTTCAGGATCTTGATGAATTGTATAATAAAATACAGTATTTTCTAACTGAGAATGAAATGAGACACTTTCACATTTAATTCCTCTTAAAACAGCTTAAATTACACAGAGCGATCACACTGAGAGCACATGTTTAGATCCTTTTTGAGAATTTTGAATGAGCCTTGCCCTTTGTAAACTTCACACATTTTATTAAGTCTGACTTTTGAAATGATAGTGAGAGCAAAAGAGCTGTCTGGAGCCTTCAAATAATGTTGCAACATATGAGTCGAGTGGGGCATTTAAAAACATCAAGAAATTTTAAAATGAGCTGTTTTCTTGCCACAACGTGGTCTCCAAGTCCCAGGCTTTCAAAATAATGGACAGCTCTGGTTTCTCCAGCAACTGCACTGGGAGGGCAGGCTGCAAGATGCTGAAAGAGGCCTCCAAAAACTTTGAAATGTCATCACAGAGCCTTCTGTGGATGTGAAAGTGCTTCTCTCTTCAACCAGAAAGATAATTTGCTTACTTACATTTATTCCTTTTTGTAAAGATAAAAGGAGCATTTGGGTGACGCCGTGCCCGAACTACGTGCGGCCCCCTCGCGCGCGCCGCAGCGTTACTTCACATGCAGGTTACAGTCTGATCAGATGCACGTGAGAAGTGCGTTCAGCGGTATTTAAAATAAATAACCATCCTAACAAGTGGACAGCTGGATCTTTTTTCTGTTTGAAAATACGACCAGGTCCTTTCAAGTTTGTCTCTTGATCCTCAGACGGCTGCGTCTAATTCAGGCTGAAGCTGGAAAAGTGAAGCAGATGAAACTTTGGTTGGTGATTTTATGCGCATATACGCAACTTATAATTTATAAGCTACAATCAAAACAGTGAAACAAAGAAAAACGAACGTTAAACAAACAAAAAAGTCCAAAGCACATAACCTCAGAGTGAAATCTATTTCTACAGAGTAAATCCTCATCTAAAAATGTCGACAGCATGCTCCTCTTGTTGTTTTAAACTGCTGCATCGGTACATTCCATTGAGGAAAACAACAGTAGGACAATGATTGGTACATTGTTGAATTGTAAAGTAGGTGTTAAAAGGTCTTCACGGACCCATTGATGAAGTCTGCTCCCATTGGCTACCCGTCATCTGTCAATCAAACCCCCCAGACGGTCGACGTCAGACCCACAAACGCTTATTGAGCCATCTGATTGGTCAATTTATAACTCTAATAACTTGTGATAATGGAAAAAAATCTTTAAAAAAATTAGGATTAGAAAAAAGAAGTTAATCAGAAAGCAGCAGAGGAAGAATGATTATTCTGACATATAAAATGACTGAGAAATAACTGTCTGTTTCTCAATGTAAGTCAATGGGACTTTGGCCTTTTTGGAACCCAGTGGTACTTCCTATATGGAACACGGAAGTAGGGGGGCTTGCTCAGTCCAGTTCTTACTTATACAGTCAATGCAGGGAGTCTTATCCTGCTGGAAGTAACATCAAAAGATGGAACTCTGTGGTCATAAAGGGATGGACATGCTCAGGACAATACTCAGGTAGACTGTGGGGTTGGAACCATGATCTGTTGATACTAAAGGGTCCAGAGTGTGTCAAGAAAATATCACCCACACCATGACACCACCATCCTGAACCATTGATACAGGACAGGACGGATCCATGTTTTCGTGTTGTTGATGCCAAATTCAGATCCTACCATCTGAATGTGGCAGCAGAAATCAAATCAAATTAACTTTATTGATAAAAAGCACTTCTAATCCATGTTTACATCGAAGCGCTTTACAACAGAAAATGCAAAAATTCAAATAAAAACCCAACCCTCCCTTTACCCTTCCCCCTCCCCTCCAATAGCACATACATCCCATGACCCACACATAACGAATACTAAAAAATAACTTTAAAGAAGGTTTAGGCGGCTCTGCAGTGAGGACACAGCATTTGGGAATCTCTTTAAACTCGGAGCCAGCTTTGTCACGGAACATCCCCACAGTTCCCGCCCAGACCAAGACAACGGTGGGGTCCACTCCACAACCGTGAGGTCGCAATACTGGACCCCAGCTGCCCAAGACGGGCGAGAGCCACGGCAAGGACCACTGACAAGTCGACAAGCTCTGGCATAAAGGATCCCCACAGGAAACACTGGGGCTAAAGTGGAGACTCATCAGACCAGACAAAGTTTTTCCATCTTCTATTGTCCAGTTTTGGAATGGACAATAGCTGACAGGAGTGACACTCACTGTGGTCTTCTGCTGCTGTAGTTCATCTGCATCAAGGTTGGATGTGTTGTGTGTTCAGAGATGCTCTTCTGCAGACCTCGATTGTAACCAGTGGTTATTTGAGTTACTGTTGTCTTTCTATCAACTGGAACCAGTCTGGACACTCTCCTCTGACCTCTGACAACAAGACATTTCTGTCCACAGAATTGAATATTTTCTCTTTTTCTTACCATTCTGTGTAAATCATAGAGATAGTTGTAGGTGAAAATCCCAGTAGATCAGCAGCTTCTAAAATATTCAGACCAGCCCGTCTGGTACCAACATCCATGCAACGTTTAATGTCTCTTCAATCACTTTTTTTCCCCATTCTGGTGCTCGGTTTGAACTGCAGCAGATCATCTTCACCATGACAACATGCGTAAATGCATCGAGTTGCTGCAATCTGATTGGCTGATTAGAAATTTGTGTTGACGAGGACAGGTGTTCCTAATAAAGTGAGTATTGATGAGCCAGGCTGAGCTCGATGCCTTTTTACACAAAATACTTTTGCTTTCCACAGCACACATTTACAGATAATACACTTATAAACTTCTATCACAGATTTCACCCTTAAAATCAGTTTTTGATGCAGTTTTGCACATTTGCAAAGATTATTGTAGAATTGATTTGCATGAAATAATTACATTTACCCCGAAAAAGTTTTTCCTCAAGCTCAGTAGAGGCTGTGAGGAAGGCCCCCATTTTTACACTCCCACCACCATGTTTAATTGCTGTTTGAGGTGTTTCCAACATTTTTTTTTTTATGACATTGCCGAAACTTTGCTTAAAGTAAAATAACCACTTTTCGTTTACATGAGCATTAATAACATCTGATCAGAGATAATGAGTAGAGAAAGTGTGCTTTATTAGCACAACCTTTCCAAGGAAATAAGACTAAAGGAAACAACTGACATTTAAGCCAATAAGTAAGTAAGTCTAAATATTGCCCAAATAATTGAGCTCCAATGAGGCCAATTCTTCTAAAAAACAATCTATTAACTATGTCAGAGGAATAAGAATTGCAGCCGCAAGACTAAAAGGTCGCTGTACTCCAAATCATCAAGATCTTTTTTAGCTCCTTCATTAGGAAAGGAAAAAATATGCACAAAAAATACATTTAGGGGAGGGGGGTTGAACAGGCACTTTGGATTTCATATTTTATCCCACTAATACCTGAGCTTTTGTTACAAGTGAAGTTTTTATGCTTTAAAAAATTGGAGATATTATGTCCTTGTGTGTGCACAAGAAAATCATAAAAACAGCAGGGAAGCCATAATGAATGGTTTAGAGATTTAATTTCATGTTCCCAATGAGGACGGCAAGATCGTTTTCATTTATGGATGCAGGATGAGCTCTACAGTCCATTCTACAAAAAAAACATTAATTTTCATCCCCTTAAAAAAAGGAAACATTTTGATCTCTAATTTTTGCCGGTATTTAAAGGGGGCTTTGGTCTGCAATGTGGTCTCACACACTCATGCGTGGCTCTGCACGAGAAAATCCTGCTTTCTGCTGGTGAGCTCCAGCAGCTGTGTGGTGTTCCACTCTTTCAGATTTATTTTTAGTCAGGACTCAGGGAACATGTCAAGGAAAAAAGTCATCAAACTCATGACTGAAGTCTGAATGTCGACATGAAAACAGGTGCCACTGCCACGGCAGCAGCAATGGCCTACAGAGCGCCACAGCAGGAGGCGAATGTGTGCGCTCCAGGGCTCCAGAGGAGCTCTGCTTTGGTCTGGCACAAATACACCTGACAGATATAGAAAATAGGACTTTAGAGACACACAGTGTTTTCAACCGCAATAATTGTGAATCTAAGACTGACATCTACTTGTTTTAATCTTTTCTACATTTATTCTTCAAATGAACACCCAGTCAGGATAAACACTGAGTTACCACAGCAACAGAGTTGTTGAGACACATGAAATCTGGAGGTCTGTCACGCCAGGATTGACAGACGTTTGCATCAGTGTTGTGCAGGTTTATAAACTGATTTAAAACAGGCTGGACTGGTCTGTAGAAGCATCTGGAAGCAACCTCGCTGCACCACAAAAACTCTGCACCCCCTCTTGGGGATTGAACAATGAAAAGTTTGGTCTGCAAACTTGGACATAAATGTCATGTCCACATTTCACATATACTTCAGTTTTCAGCTAGTTTTGTGGTCATGTGTAGATTCCCTGGAGGTGTTGTGTTTCTGTGTCATCTTGTCTCTCCACCTGCAGACCTGTGAAATCATCTTCAACACATGAACATGCTTTGCTCACACACCTCGTGGCACACGGATTCGCCTTTCCCTCCTCTGTCTTAAGGTGTGCAGCCTCTGCATGCTTGGCTTTTGCTCAACCCGCCCTTTGAACACATGCCATCTTTGTTCCTTCGTCTGCCTCTCTCTGCCTGCCGGCGCTGCCTTTCCATCTAAAGCCTCCAGAAATTAAGGCTTTTCTGAAGCTCAGGTTCTGACACCCAGATTCCATCCCAACCTCCACAACTATGACATTAACTCTGTGAGTTTCGTGTGTGGTGTTAGCGCTCACAGCGGAGCGATGAATGCTGTGAATCGTAAACGAGCAAGAAACCACATTCCTCCAAGACAGATTTAACATTGACACAGCAGAGGAGAAATTCACTGTTTTTTGGTGAAACAACGTCACACAAAGGTTGACCTTTTTCAGCTTCATATACTTATGCTAAAAGTACAGAAAAGAACATGAGCAGAAAATCTGTTTAAGGACAGCAGCATGGCGGAGTAAAGACAATGCTTTTAGAGAAAAGGGAAAAAAAGAAAAAACTTTACATGATCTGGACATAGAAGCATTTGGAATGATGACATAACCACCAAAAGCCTGTGTGAATGGGTTGATGTAACAGTGCAGAGTTCTGTTCTGTCTCAGATCCAGCTCAGATTCACTCCTCCTGCCTCTTCAACACTAAAAGCTTTCAGCTGTGTAGCTTTCAATTTACCTAGCTGGAGGATCTATTACGTTAATGCTGAAGTATTATTAGCAGCACTCTAGTTTATTTGAAGTGAAATGTATGTAGAAAAAAAAAAAACTTATCACAAAAAATATATATATTAATTATATGTTTCAAATGAAGGACTGTTGTGCAACAATTAAATTCACCAAGCTCTCTGGTCTGGTTATTGTTAATAAATTGAACTGTAAGGGCCTTTTTTCTATATTTATAAATATCATCTGACTCACTCCATTAACTTATTGTTGTCTGTGACAGATTCTGGAAGATAGTCTTTAAAAGAACCGTAGGATCACAATCCAGCATGAACATAGGGAGTTCATGGGGCGCTTGCAGCGACAGAGAGCTGAGACAGGCTTGTGTGGAGGCGGTGGAAAATTGTAACGAGAGAGACTGCTGAGTGACTATGTCAAACAAATCATGTGTTAACCAGTGCTATGACGCTTCTTGTTCTGCCCACAGAGGCATCATGGGCAGAGGGGTACAACAGCAGGCTTTTGGACCTGGTAAAGAGTTTCAAGCACAACTAATGGACTAACAGCACAGTGGAAAAAGCCCATCTTCCCAGTTCTGGTGTGTTTTTTATGTTAAATTAATAGTAGTGTTTCCATCTCTGTAAAATTGTTCTTATCTTATATATTTCATTACTGATTAATATTTTTCTAAGACTGGTCAGAAATCTATCCATCTTCAGCTTATCTGGGGCAAGAACATGGGGGTAACAGCTTTAGTAAAGATATCAGAATCTCCCTCGACACAGCTCTGGTTCTGCTGGTGGAACCTCAAGGTGCTACCAGGTCAGCTGAGAGACACGTTGAACCCAGTGATTCCTGGGTCTTCCCCAGAGCTTCCTGGGAGATCCCTGGAACACCTTGACAGGGAGGTGTCCAGGGGGTATCTGAGGTATCTGGCCCCTCTTGATCTGGAACACTGGACTATACTCCATGATCCTCCCAGGTGACAGAGCTCCTCACCCTATCTGTCAGGGAGCGTCCGGCTAGGGAAACTCATTTCTAAAATAGATTCTTTACTACAGTATTCTTTTTAGGACAAATATCAGTATTCTGGTCTCAAGTCTCTTTATTCCTGCACCTTTTACTGACAGTCCATTCCTCTTGTCAATGTTTGCTGAACTGCTGCTGTGTTAAATCATCTTATCTGTCCAACGTAGATGAGCCTTCATTTTCAAAAATACATGGCACCAAAGACTTTTCAAACACAACAGCTGTCTGAATAAATGATAAGGTTGAACTCACAGCCTCGTCAGGTTATGAAGCCCTCTGAAGGCATCTGGACTGACGTCTTGAATTCTGTTGTGCTGCAGATATCTGGGAGGGGAACAGGAAAACTTAAGGATTGGTAATTAACACATAACTACAAAATCTATTGAATTGTATTGATGGCAATGGAAAGTTGAACTTTCAGCGATTATTCAAAAGATGTCCAGTTTGTATGTTAATCCCAAAAACTGACTTAAAAACTTGTGTAACCGTGAGAGTTTTGAACGTGGAACCTCAAGACATGGGTTTATGGGGATTTACAGAGACTTTTCAATGAAAGCAGTCGTTCAAAGGCCAGTTACCTGAGTCAGTATGAACGTAGCATAATGTCCATGATCAATGGAATGCAAGCTTTATGAAGGAGTTCTATTTCTAATCCGTTGACACATTTATTTTGCTGCATAAAGCTAGAGAAACGGAATACAAGTCCAGGTTTCAAAGTAAAACTATGTTGTTCTTTCAAAATAAAACTAATTAAAATTGCACGGGGTGCATGGTGGTGCAGTGGTTAGCGCTTTAGCCTCACACCAAGAAGGCCCTGGTTCAAGTCCCGGCTGGGGGACCAAAACAAAAACCAGTAACTGGGACCTTTCCGTGAGGAGTTTGCATGTTCTCTTCGTGCATGTGTGGCTTTTCACCGGGGACTCCGGCTTCCTCCCACTGTCCAAAAACATGCCTCATAGTTTAATTGGTGACTCTACATTGTCCATAGGAGTGAATGTGTGTGTGATTGAGGCCCTGCGACAGACGACCTGTCCAGGTGTATCCTGCCTTCGCCCATCAGCAGCCGGGTTAGACTCCAGCACCCCCGTGACCCCAAAAGGGACAAGCGGCTAAGAACATGAATGAATTAATAAATAAAATTGTATTTTGTATTCTAGGTGATGTACCCACGGAATAATGCACCTTAACACTGTAGAAAACACATACGTCCATTTTCACCATGGACAATGAAAGTAATTCTATTAAAGTATAAAAACATGGCATCATTCATGAGGCAAAACATACATTTTACGAGGACTCTGAGGACGGAGAGGACCATGGGGCATGATTGCTCAACATTTTCAGCCAATCTACCTGCTCTTGCTTTTAGTCAGTGTGATTACCCTAGTTTGAACACAGCAAAAGAGAAAGCCTGAAA
Source organism: Oryzias melastigma (assembly GCF_002922805.2). NCBI lineage: Eukaryota > Metazoa > Chordata > Actinopteri > Beloniformes > Adrianichthyidae > Oryzias > Oryzias melastigma. The sequence goes on along the minus strand of NC_050521.1, from coordinate 3,393,039 downwards.
ACTGGTCAAGCTGATGGACAATTTGGTGTAGCCGGATTTTTTTGACCATTCTCCTTCCCATGATGCTTCTTTTTGTAATATATTGAGATGTTGATAAGAAAATGAATCCATATGTACTCACAGAGAAGAACATCATCATCTACCGTACATTTACTCTCCTCCAAACCTACACTTTCTGCTGCTGTATGTCCCACTTTGAGAAGACCTCACAGCAACACACTTACCTCCATAGTAATGGATCCAGAATGAGCAGTTGATGCTTTCAGAAAGAGAAGAATAGAAATAATAACTTTGTGGGAAACTCACAGTTTTTGCAGGCTCTGGTAGATAAAGAATCCATTTGCTCTCAGTCTCTGAAGATGATTTCTTTGCAGGGACCTGCCAGATATCAAATTCTCATTAAAACGCTGTCCTGCTTGCAGGAACAATAAACATTTAAGTGGTAAATACCATTTCACCAAAACTGCTGTGCAGTCTATTCTTACAGGCAAGTTTGTTTGTGGGAAAAGGGGATCAAAGGGATGGGGATGATGAAACAATCTGATCCACCACCAGTGTATGAATGTGTGTGTGAATGGGTGAATGGGTCTGTGACTGTGAAGCGCTTTGGGCCCTCGAAGGAGGGTAGAAAGCGCTATACAAGTAAACGCCATTTACCATTTACCATTTATCTTTAAATGATTACAAATATTATTAAAGAGGCTACATTATTTAAAATAAACTTTTTTAAGCTTTCAAGTGTTTTATAATGTTAATTCCTTGTGAAAAACAACCCCAAAGCTTTATTTTGATCCATCTCTGAGCATCCCTCTACAAACCTGCTCTCTGAACACTAGCCCCTCCCAGTACACAAAAACATGTGGATCCTCACATTGTGATGTCACAAAGTGGGGAAGAGCCTGCTCTGCCAGCAATACCCCCATGCCCCGATGATTGGCAAAACGCTTGTAAAGGGCCATAGCATGTTTTCTTAATCCTTTCAGAGTCAACTATATCCATAGATATGATCATATATTACCTTTGGAACACTAGATAACAAATTATTTATGAAATGTCAATTATTTTCGATTTTTCATACATAAAATATCAACATACTGCTTTGGGGTTCTTTATAGTAAGGATTGAACAGAGCAATACATATAAAAGCTCAAAAAGTTTCATTTTTATTTTTATTTTTTTATGGTACGGCCCCTTTAATATAATATGCACATCCATCCGTGGAAAAGCTTAGATGTTGTTTGTTTTCGTGAGTGAATTGCAGAGGCCAGTTCTGATGGCATGAAATGGGTGGCACCACCAGATGTGAAAGGCGGAGCCTCAAAGATCGAGTTGTAGCTTATATTTGTTCTTTAGTAAAAGGCAATATTTTAAAATATGGATATAGTATACCCTAAAAAGTCATAAGAAGAGCATGTTACAGGCCCTTTAAATATCTGAAAAGAAATTCGTCTGTCAACTTGTTTTTACGGAAAGACAAAAAACATTTGATTTAAAGAAAGCAGTAAGATAAATAACATTTCAATGACTCATAATGTTAAATCTAATAAAATGCAATAAAAAAAAAATCTGTAGTACAAGTGTATGAATACACAAACAACGTGAGCTGCAGCTCAGAGCTTTTTAAAGTTCATTTTATCGAGAGACCCCGAACTAACGGGCGGATTCGGCTGCTCCTTCCAAAGCTTTTAAAGGATTAAGTTGATTAAAGTGTCTTCATGCTGGTTTTTCTGGGTTCTGGTTTGTTTTTATACTTTTGGGAACTCGAGTCTCCTTTGGTCTTCCGTCCTCTAAATGTGTTAACTAATAAGACTTAAAAAGTGCATGTTGTCCTCCAAAAGTTAAGCCACCAGGTGACTGAAACACTGTGTATATTTGGTGCGGCATGTCCATGCTCGGCCCCAGGAGGTTTGACTGGTTTTTATTACCCACCCTCGGCTTACTTCAGATGGACCAGGCCAAACCATTTGACACTTCCTTTTGCCAGCCATGTGACAGCAGTGTCACCTCCAAGCAAAGAGGTTGGAAACCCGTCTCTGGGGGTAAAACTAAAAGTCCCTCAAGCAACTGTAACTTTTCTAAGAAAAAAAGAGAAAAAAACTTGCCGTGTTTCTGACTGTAGATGATGGTATGTTCATGGCTCCTATGTTTGCCATGTAGAGCTGCTTACCTAGAACAGATAAGCTCTGTAATGGGAGCTGGGACAAAAGTTTTAACCCCTTCATGCCTGACTTTATTTCCAATTATATGTAATAATATATTCCTCCATGTTTTTTTTTTTTTTTCAAAGAGGAGCTAAATTAAGTGAAGGCTCGGATTTAAAGGTACATTGCAAATTAGTGACATACAGCATGAAGGGGTGAAAGTTATTTTCAGCAATTCTTCTTTTGATTTGTGTGTTTTTTGCTTTTTTCATGAATGGTTTTAGATTCTTCACATTAATTCTTGAGTCGCTTCACCTTTCTGTTACCCTCTGTCTTCAGCACGCTTACCTCCAGTTTATTGAAACACATTTTACACCAACATTTTTTTCCCTCCAGGATTTAGCCTCCCACTTTTGGATCATCCACAGCAGCGCGTTCCTGACAACCTTAAATCAGCACCATTACAACTTTTGCACATCTCCATGAGACTGAACTAACTGCAGTCATGCTTTTGGAGATTGTGTGACACTCTCCATCCACACATAGTGCAGTTTGAATGTAGGTAAATTTGGGATTTTTGCATGAAGCATCCCTGTCAGGTCAGATCTGTGTGACAGCACTTCGTAAAAAGGTAAAATGTTTACATACATTTTACAGTAATTCAACATCCCTGCAGGAAAAACTTTTTTATAATATGTATAGAAGTGGAACATTAAAATGATTCATCTTTTCCCCCAGTATTTCAAATATCTGTTTTCTTTTGTGTCTTTACGTGTTACATTAGTCTTTGAAATGAAACTCAGAGTTCTTTTGTGGACAGCATCACACAGACACAACTCAGTAATTGTTCACTTTGGAAGATGTGACACTGGAAGAAGGACCATTTATTACATAAAAGAAGTTCTTGAAAGGCAACAATTTTGTCTTCTATTTTTTGAAAAAAGGTTTTCCTGGAATGACAACTCCTCTCTAGTTCTGATGGATTCTCTGAAGGTTGACATCTGCTGTATGTGAGCTGCGACACGCTGTGCTGACGATGAGACTCTGAGGTCGACTTTAGCTCTGTGTGTGGAGAAAAAAGGGACAGAGGATTTTTTCTACTCACATCATGGTGATATTTATCGCCACCACTGGAATATGTTGAAGCCGTGCACTGTCACAGTCCAGTTCCAGGTCTAAACACTGGCACCGCTCCGGAACTGCACCCAGTACT
>NC_050521.1:3386589-3389645 GCF_002922805.2 Oryzias melastigma | reverse complement strand
ATGATGAGCAATAGCTTGCAGCAGAAAGCCTCTTCAGTAAACAAAAGTAGATTTCATCAGGAGTGACAGCATAATCCCAATGACCCATAATACTCTCTTTATTTCAGTTTGGATGTGTAGCATAGTGTCAATTATCAATAAGTTTTCTTCTTTCTGTCCCTTTTCATTTTCACTAAGAACAAGAGTATTATGAAAGTATTTTTATGTTCTATGAAAAAGAAATAAAAATAAACTAAAATAGGGTTGAAGGAAGCAGATGCCCTCCCTAAGAAAGAGTCACTGAGGACATGTCAGAAAATGACACAAAAGAAAGTTAATGAAAGACTCTCAGTTCAAAAACACTCTGCCATCCGCAGATAATTACATGCTTACAACACGCCGTCTTTTATACTGTAACTGCAGAAAGTGAGATTTCTTGTCAGACATTAATGCTGACAACCTGACAGCCACGATGAACGCTGAGAGGAACCCAACAGTGAAAATGACCAACATGGGAGGAAGAGCAGAGTCACAGCAGGGATGTCACATGCTGTTTGTACGGTGATTCTCAGGTTCTTTGTTTCTGTTCTAGATGGAAATGGAAAAAGTTCTACAAAGTGTTTGTTGCTGCTTCAGATACTCTCCACAGTACCTAACAACTGGATAACCCATAACAGCTTTTAATTTATATGAAACAATCCCATGGATTGTCAAAAGAAAAAAAAAATAATCATGCATCTCTCTGTACAATTACTTGTAACAATGGTGGAAGGGACAAAAGAGGAGACCTGCATTATTCATGAGGCTGGGCTGAAAAGGTCACAGAAGGTTAGAAGCACCCCCATTACAAAATACACAATAGCTCTTCCAAATACTTTTCTTTCCTTTCCTGTCCAACAGCTGAGCAAACAGATCAGAGCTGGAGGCCACTTGCTAAACTTTATTGACAAGATGCTGCAGGTTTATTGTTATTATTGCCAGGTGTAGATGTTAGTCAAAAGGGGCGGGGCCTGTCCACTCACATACAAATGTTAAAAACACCAGTTGGCTCAAAAATCTTCACATACAAACATGCAACATGTACACACTACAAGTAAAGTTCAGGCGCACATACTTATGCATACAAACACAAACACATGCACAAAGCATTTCATCCTTTCATGCATACTATTTGTGCACAGGTGAGCTGACACCTGTTCTCAGGTGAGTGTTTGTGTTCTATAGACCCTTTTCACGGTGACACGGCTTTGGTTTAACATAACATTCAGCTGCAGCCAGTTTATACAGTACATGTCCCTCTTCATCTCTGCCAGCTCCAGCTCTGCGTCCTGTCTCTAAACCAACAACACCACAGTCTTCTTCACCTTTGCTTTCATTCTTGATGACACTCTTTAGTCACACATCACACCTGAAACCTTCAACTCGCCTCTTTAACTATTTCTCAAACTCTGTTATTCTGCACTGTTGACTCTTAAGGCCCGGTCCAACAGGATTAGGACGTGTAAAAAATTGGTAAAATCTGCCACACGGGCTTAGACACGCTAACTTTATGCATTGTTTGTGAAACAGCAGTGATACAGACGCCAGAGTTCATTCCACTGCCAGAGCACTGTTTAATCACGTGTAAGCGCGTCCTTCCACGCTCGGTCGCTAAACAGACTCTGTAAGCAGTGGTACAAACGCAGACCGGCCGGGGAAATGGCCGTGCACCAAGTGTGTGCTGGCGTTCACTCTACGTCCTGATCTCGCACTGAAACTGCTGTTGCACTGCTGTTCCACTGCTACCACATGCAGTCACCCACGGTCTCAATTTTTGTAATGGTGGCCAAATTTTGTACCACATGTATGCGCGTTGATCCGCATCTCCCTTCTGCTTTTCCACTCATCATCTTCAATGTTTCCTCACTTCATCCTTGCTCATTTCTGCCTTTTCCTGCTCTGTCCACCTCTTCTATTTTAGCTGATCTCCAATCACCTGGAAGAACCTCCTGATCCCCCCCCACACTCACACACTCCTTTTTAAACTTCCACCACTTGGTTCTCTGTTCTGCCCCTGTGCTCTTCATTTTATCATTTTTCATTTTTGTAATATTTTCTTGCATCCATAAAAAATCAAAGTTTTTATATTTTGGTTTTTGGACAAAAGTTTTTGTAGGCCGTGGAACAGAAAGCAGATTTACTCAAACTTTTGTCCCCCCCTCTCTCTAAAATGACTGATCTGGTTCTAGTGTCCCAACCAGTGACCCAGAGATCTCATAAGAGCACTTGGTGAGTGTGTGATGCCAAAGCACCTGTGTGTAGTAGGTCCAGTGTTTTCTTAACCAAGACTTTGGTAAGTGAAGGATGTAGTCTTAATGTGGATTCCAGCACACAAGGAGCACAAGATGCAACTAAAGAGCAGATGTGGTTGCAAACAAGCTGGAAGTAAACTGGAAACTAAACGAGAGCTACATTCTCTGAATCTGAATGGAAGTTCACATTCCATGATAGCGTTAACAACTTAATACAATCCTTGATGGAGATTGAGAAATAGAGAAGGCAGCAGCTGGTTGTTAGCACACAGCTTAAATACATCTACAATGGTTATTGGTAAACAGCCCACAGCAAGCCCAATGAGGCAAATTGAATTTGTGATATTGGGCTATATAAATAAAATTGAATTGAATTGAATTGAATGCAGTCTGTAAGGATGATGAAACCATTTGTTATATAGCTTGTTTGAGAAAGAAAAAATAGAACAACATTCTATAGCAATTCAGCCTTGACAAGAAAACACATTTTTTAAAGCTTGTAGCATGCTGCTATGAAATGAAACGCACTTCATGATTATTTATGTAATGAGAGAGAATGTGTGTGGACGAATGCCTGTTTGTGTGATTGTCTGTATGCTAATCTTTAATTAACTCTTATTTATTACTCATTTTATTTTGCTTTTACTATTTTATGACTGTGTTTTTGTGATACGACTATTTATTACATATTATTTTTATCTTAATCTTTTCCTTATTTAATTTATTCTTAAATGCTTTGATATAAATTATATATTTTTTTCTTTTTAAAACAATATAAATGAGGAA
>NC_050521.1:3376627-3385799 GCF_002922805.2 Oryzias melastigma | reverse complement strand
TCGAATCTTAGAAATAAGTTTTAGGTCTTTGAGTTAATTAGATGGGGGGAGCAACAAACAGCAGCTGGGTCTACTCCGCCATCTTGCCTGAGTAATGTACTTAGGTGCTAGGCCGTGGAGAGACTTATAAACAATCAGAGCTGCTTTAAACTCGATTCTCTGAGTGACAGGAAGCCAGTGCAAAGACCTCAAAACTGGACTAATGTGGTCATATTTCCTGGTTTTTGTCAGAACTCGAGCTGCAGCATTTTGAATAAGTTGCAGTTTTTTTATCCCTCGTTTAGAGAGTCCAGTGAGGAGGCCATTACAGTAGTCCAACCTACTGGACACAAAGGCATGGATTAGTTTTTCCAAGTCAGGTTTGGACACAATATTTTTAATTTTGGTGATGTTCTTCAGGTGATAAAAGGCTACCGATGTAAGTGAGGAAATGTGACTGTTAAAATTTAAGTCAGCGTCTAATATAATTCCTAGGTTTCTAACCTGACTTTTTGGTTTAAAAGAAAGAGATTCCAGATGACAGATGACATGAGTCATTTTATTTTGTGGACCAAAGACAATTATTTCAGTTTTATCTGAGTTTAGATGGAGGAAATTGTCTTGCATCCACATATTAATTTGTTCAATGCAACGGCACAGTGAATTTATAGGGCCTTGTTCACCCGCTGACAAGGAGACATAAATCTGAGTGTCATCTGCATAATTATGGTAGGATACATCATTTCTAGATATTAGATGACCCAGTGGGAGCATATATAGATTAAATAACAAAGGTCCAATGATCGAGCCCTGAGGGACCCTGCAGGTTACTGGCATTTCATCAGAGACACAGTTTCCAATATTAACAACATATGTTCTAGCCTCAAGATAAGATCTAAACCAGTGAGGTTTTACTTATTTTTTTGAGAAGCACTGAGCAGTTTGCAGTTGTTTGGGTGTTACATCTGAGGAGGTAAAGAAGAGGACCCCAAAATGCAACACTCTGGACAAAAGGTTGTGGAAGTGTTTTTATTAATTAATAGTAAAGAAAATAATAGGGCTAAACGACACTCTAACCAGCAGGTGGCGATGAAAAGCGCTGTGCAGCAGACCAATGAAGAGGCTGAATAGTCTCATTCTGGGCGGCTCAGTCTCAGTGGCCGTACAGCAGATCGCTCTTCCACAGCTGCTTCGCTGGATAGAGCAAAATCACACAGTCCTTAGCTTTTGGGTAAGGTGGAGGAACAGGTGAAGTTCAGTCATCCATGATTCATTAGAAGATGGAAGAACCAGAGGGCAAGGTCCGTGAGATTAGATCAGAAATCAGGCCCGATCGTGTGGCTAATATTTCTATTAAAATTGGATGTTTTACCCTAATTTAGCGATCGGATATTTTATTTTTTCATATTATGATCAGCAGTGTTAGGAGTAAAGCCGTTAAAGTAAAACTGCTTCACTAACGGCATTAGAAGTTAAGTAATAGAACAATCTAACTAATTACTTTTATCCTCGCTTTAACAGTGTTACCGTTACTTAGAACAAATTGTGGCGCGTTACTTCAATTTATTGATGTGGTTTGGTCAGGTACATGCACCATTTCTCCCCTTTAGCATTTCCCAGCAAAACTGGGGGGGGTTGACAGAAGCTCAAATAACGTATTTTCAAAAGAAAAGACTCTCTGTGCCAAACAGGATCATCTGAGTGCAGCTCTGGACAGCTAGTAACCAATGTTGTTCAGCATAAGATAATATGTGTTTTTAACTCATAAAAGATCAACAGGATGTAAAAACATACATAGTTTATCATCTACGTGAACCTCAGACATCAATTTATACATTTAACTAATCTAAATGAAATGAATGCTAATTAAGTCATCTTTATTTTAAAAACACTATTTTATTTTCTCTTCAATTTATTTATTTATTCATTTTTTAAATTGGAGACCAATCATCTTCATTACAAGATCAGCTGTAGACAGAGGCGGGGCAGAATCCCATGGGGGGAATAATCAAAAGTTTGCATGTCCACCATCATTAGAGAGAAATATAAAAGAAGAGTTCAGGTCTAATCAGTGTTATTCAATACTCCTGCTGAATCACAAAGACAGTAAAATAGTCCAAATGTTTCAGAGAAATATCAGCATAAACTATGGGACAAGACATTTCATCTGAGTGACGATCCCACAGAGGTAAAATACGTCAATCATAAAGGACTGAAGGGACTTCACATGTCTAGATCTGAAGATGCTGCTCTTCACAAAACAAAAGACTGAAGAGGAGCTCCTCTGGTGAGGGAAGCCACCGAGACACCGAGGACTCTTCTGGAGGAGTTAAGAGATTGGAGGGATGGTGTACCTGCAGCAACTGGTGTCCGGGTTCTTTGACAGTCAAACAGACTTTGTTAAAAAATAAATAAATTAAATAAAACCGATGAAAATAACTCACTAAAAACCTCTGGAATTTCCTTAGGAAAGAAGCAGCTGGAAGGTTGTTTGGTCTGATGAGGGAAAAAAGGGTCTTGAGCGGGCAGTGAAAGAGGAGTCGACCTCTGATCAGAAGATTGGAGGTTCGGTTTCTGCCTTGTTCACCCATGTGTCAAAGCATTCTTAAGCAAGACACTAATCCCCACATTGCTCCTGATGGTTATAGGTTGACGCTAATGCAAGGCAGCTGAGTGTTTATGGGTGAATGGGACTGTGACAGTAAAGCACTTTGGGCCTTAAAGCAAGACCAAAAAGCCCTTCACACTGTAAGCATACACGCCATTTACCATTGAGGCAGTCAGACTGGAAGTTGTATTTGAAGAAGATTCATTACAGCAAAGCCTCACCATCGTGCATGGTGATGGTAAGATCATGGTGTGGTCAGGTTCTCAGTCAAACACCCTGAAAGGCTGACATGATTGCAAAAAATGTAAACAAGTCCTGTAAATGTAATTAAAAAAATCTGAAGGAAAACTGCCCTTATAACTAAGCATTTATCTTCCATTTGGACAACAGCCTGCATCACAAAACAAACAAAAAAAAAAGGTTTCTGGTATGGCTGAGTCAGCACCAGATCTTAATACATCTGAGAAATACCTGGACTTGAAACTAGCTGAAGGTGGAGCAACATCGGAAACATTTCAGAGTTCAGTACTGTAACAAGACACTGTCGCTACAACTGATGGATCTAAAATTTCCATATCTGCAAACATCTTATTTCAATATAATATGAAATAAATCTACTATTTCCTGCCCTTGTGTTTTTGCAATACTATTTTTTTTGGAGCTCAGAGCCAGTTGCAGTTTTTTAAATATGTTTGTATTCGAACCTTTATTTAGGCAGGAGCAGTGCACAAAGATAAGGCATTTCTTATACAAGAGCACCATGGTTGCAATAGCAGCAGTTAACAGACCTTCAGCAAAATCCAAGCAGTGGAAACAAAATAATTAGAAAAGAAATTCAGAACCACATCAGCAAGAGCATAACAATTAATTCACACAAAGCGCTAGCAGGTCACTTTTTCTATACTCAAGTCATTAAAAAATCCCTAGAAAAGACATCTGATCTTTAATCTGCCCTGAAGTTTGTTCCAAACTTGGGAAGCAGCAAATTTAAACACCTTTTTCAAATATTCTGTGTGCTTCATAAGAACTATCTTTTAAATGTTCTTTTTTAAGGTCACTGTTCATTTTAGTAAAACCTATTAAACACAAACGGTTATGAGTGAGGCTCTGTAACTCTGTCGGAGAAGAGTGAAATGAAGAAAAATGCTTTTTTTTTAAAAAATAACATTTTAAAAAAGAAAGGAAAGATGTTACAAGAACAAGAAATACAATTGAATAGAATCAGAAAAAACACAATCTAAAAATATAAAACCCTAAAATAATTGCACTGTGTGACAGATAGCAGCATCTATCTTTGAAACAATCATTAAGATGAGCTCTAAAATCAGCTCATGAAATACAAGTGTCTAATTTGAGAGCTTGTTGTAAGTCATTCCAGTCTCTGGCTGCAGCAGATTGAAAAGACAGAGAAACAAGTGAAGAGTTGGATTTTGGATATATATTGAGCATTTGTTATGAATCGAATAGATGAGTAATAAAGGAGTTTCAACTTTTGCAGCAGATACTCACAAGCTGATCTGTAAATAACATCACCATAATCTGGAACAGGAAGATTGGTGTTTGAATCAATGTTTGTCTTGCAGAGAAGGTGGAGGATTTTCTATTTAACCTTTGACTGCAAGTGCCCAAAGTGGGTTGAGAAGGACAACTGCTGTTAAAAGTCACGCATCTCTGTGTGTGAAAGTTGTTCTCTGCTATTGACCCATCCTCTGGGGGAGTGGTGAACTGCAGACACAGCTGTGACTGGGAACCATTTGGTGGTTTAGCCCCCAAATCCAACCCTTAATGCAGAGTGTCAAGCAGGGAGGCACTGGGTCTCATTTTTCAGTCTTTGGTTTGACTCGGTCGGGATTTGAACTCACAGCCATCCATTCTCTGGGTGGACACTCTACCATTAGGCCGCTGAGCTGCCAGGGTCCAGAGCAGACATCCAGCAACAGGCTCCTTATTATCCTCACATGAAGGGTTGATTCTGAGTAAAAACGTCAGTTTAACTTTCATTCTTTTTAACAGCCGTTGAACATGAAGTGCAAAGGAGAAAAAAGTCATTTAATGTCTATACTGAGACACAGCATGACAACCTTGATACGTGATTATTAACAAAAGCTTTTTCAGTCATTTAGTTTTTGATAAGCTTGAGATTAAGCAGCTTAGTATGAGTGACACATACGCACTCTGCATCTAAGCGACAGTGTGGCAGGCAGGATGCTGAGCGGTTGGTGCTTCTGTAAAATTGCAGATGACATTGAAAAAATCTTGGTGAATATTGGCGATAAAATGAGGAGCACTGAAGTTACCTAGGGCGACTCCAAAGAAAACATTTAGTCCTGGTAGTGGTTGGCTGGCTGGAGTATTGAAAATGAAGGAGACTGTTAGAATATTGTGCTGTTGACAGAAAACTAATTTAAATTAAAAGGTGGAAAACGCTAAACATAATCTCCACCAGGACAAATCAAGCTTGTGAAATAGAAGTACTACTAGAGAGTGAGCAGCTGAAAACATGAACCTAAAGATGGTTTAAATAGTAGATTAATCTGAAAGGTGGTGGACCATCTCTGTTAGGACTGATCTTTGTCTGAAATTTGAGGGAAGCAGCACTCAAACTTTTTTGAGAGAGATTGGTGTAATGACTCCCTGTGGTTACTATAGAAACCCACACAAACGCCAGAGTGCTGCTGACTGTGTGAGCAGAGAAGTGAAAGTGCAGAGCAGACTGACAGCAGCGATCAGGTAGCTTCACAGGGTCAGCTTCACAAAGCCAAACAGACAATAATAAACCTGGAGATTACTCACTTCTTTTCATGAGTCTTTCCTGCTGTGACTTCTTCCCCTGCACATCAGCAAAAAACTGCAGCACTGTGACCAAGAAGGACTAATCTTTCAAAGGTAGAACTGAATCATTTATTTATTGAGAAATTGCTCTTGCTATCTCTTCCTGGTTTGTGTATGAATCCTTAACATGTTCACTGATGTGGGTTGACATGTTCAGATCCCTAAAAGAAACACTTTTTGGTTTGCTCACTTTTGAATAGTTTAAATATATATATACATATATAAAACTATCTTCTATTCATTTTGTGAATGCTAACCTTTTCTTAAGAGAATTTCCTAACCTTTACGCTAGGTTTACACTGGACGCAGAAGCACTGGAATTCACACCAGATGTGGATTTTTCTGTGATGGTTGACAGGCACTTCTGCTGGAGCTTTTGTTTTTGCCATCATGGGTAAGTTAATACCCTAAAAATATGATCCCATGTTTCTGCTGAGAAGAGGGAAGTAGTTAGTAGGCCTACACTTCTTTACTTTATCTGTTGTTGAGACACAGAGAAAAGGTGTGTGTGTTATTGTGTGCGTGTGTGTTGTGATTGTACAAATACAAAAATATGATTGCATTTGTCAATCACTGTGTTTTATGTTTTTTTATTAAAAATTGGCTATATTTTGAAAACAAGCCGCATTTTCCCATGTATCTTGATGTTACTTCCTGCCAGAATTGATGCGGAACGCTCGCGGCTCGCGCACAAAATAGACCAGACGTAACGATCCGCTGCAGGGCGCGAGCCTTCCGCGAAGGACCGCGGCGCTCTGCGCCTGGTGTGAAGCACATTGGTACACCGTGGTGTGAACAAGGGCACCAAATGGAAGCAGCCTCCGTTCCACGCTGCTTCCATGTCCAGTGTGAACCAGGCGTTAGCTTTTTTCAGCAAACAGATCATTCAAACTTTAATATTTCAGCAGACTTTGGGCTTATTCAAGGGCAGTTTCCGTAATATGGTTTTCATACGTATATTTGCATTAAGGTTTATTAAAGATTCCTATAGAGGTGCAGGAGTGTCAAACTCAATCGCACAACAGAGGACCAAAATCCAAAACACACATTAGGTCGCGGACCGAAAAGGATAAGCATTTATTAGACACACTAAAACTACATTTTTAAAACTTTAAAGCTGTGACTTTTTGACATAATCATGAACTAGATCTATAGCATTACCTGAGATAATGCTAGTGTTAGTGTTTTAGCCTGTCTCCCACCCCCTTGCATTATGTTTGTTAGAGAACTGCGGTTGCTATGGATGCAGAGCGGCGACGGAAGTTAAGCGCTGTGCGCGCTGGGTGATGACGTCAATATATACATAGTGATTTGCCCTGTTCGCGCCAAGTCCTGGTCTGTACTGGAAGCTGTGAGGATAAAAGGCAGATAGTTCGCACGTTTCGGGCTGTAATGAATGCTGTGTGCAAGAGGAAATAAAGAGGCTCTCAGCCCTGTTCAAGAACAACGGTGTCCCTTTCATTCTGTTACCACTCGCGGGCCAGCCGGGTCCAGACCGGCAATAATAGCGGCGTCCGACCACGGTCCGAAGCCAGAAGCTGAACGGTAACACTAGTCTGAATGGTGTAAGCTGAGTTTGTCCGCTGAAAATGCTAATGCTGATAGCTGAAGATTCTGAAACTGATAGCTGAAAACGCTGAAGCTGATAGCGAGTTAAAATATTAGCTAAATGCCAAATTAGCCTAAAAAACAAAACAAAAAAAACTAGGTTAGCCACAACAGCTAGCATGTAGCTGAAATATTAGCTAAACTCCAAAATAGCTTCAAAAAATCTTAGTAAATGCTAAAATAGTCCAAAAAACTAGCATAATGCCAATTTTTAAAACTATAAAACTGTAACTTTTTAACATAATTGTGAATAATAAAACGGCAGGAATATTATTCCAGAATAAATCAACTTAAACCATAAATAACTTTCTATATTTTACTCTCCATAAAAATATATTTTGTCAAAATTCTACAAGTTAGAAAAGAGCACAAGATAACATTGGACCGTTAATAACAATAAAATAAAATGATCTGGAGGATAGAATTACCTGGAGGACCGGATCCGGCCCCCAGGCCTTGACTTTGACACGTGGTGTATTAGGTTTACGTGAAATGTTCTAGAGACTGAACCTGATGACATCATGTTGAATGAAATTAATTAAATCTTTTTTTAAATTGTTTGTTAGTCTACCGAGCTCTTGTCAGTGTGGTGGAGTGTCTGTGTGGCATCCAGGAGTCGTGACTCCAAGCTCCATCTTCTCAGTTTTGCCACTTTTTGATCAGCAACATTTTTATTGTTTGGGCGACCTGCCAACATTTTTTTCACTTATTTTTTTAAGAAATTGAATTGTCTTTCCTTCTTGATTTTCTTCATTTAAAAACATTTGGTTTTAGATCAGAAAAATTCACTCCTAAGTCTTTGTTGGGTTAATATGATGCAGAATAAAATTGTCCACATGTGGTCGGACTATCAATAATATTCACTCAAAATAGAATTTGCAATATGGTTTTGAACCAAAATAACTGTAAAAGACACCATGTGTCAGTAAGAAAAGCTCTTTAGCAGCTTGTGGCTTAAATGAAATGCTGATCCTGTGATCACAGCTACTGTGCTGATAAATGCCATCGCCTGAGGAGAACTGGGCCTTCGACCTGAAAAACCTGAGTCTTTTGCTTCACAGCTGGGTCATCTGACATTTTATTTGCTGCATCACGCAGAGTTTGAGGCATCATTACTGCTGTAATGGATGGAACAGCAGACAGCTATTTCTTCCTCTGCTACACTGTAAGTTCAAGTTATTTCCACGTGATTCTTATGCAAGTTGGAGCCCCACAGGGAGGAGGACAGAGGAGGGGTAGGCAGAAAAAAAGCACAAAGCGGCTCGTTTCAGCCACATTCTTGGTAAGGGTCTCCTCACAAAGTAAACAGCCTACAGAATATTGTTTGATGGAGCCATGGCTTGTTTGGTTTGTCATGTTGGTTTGATGGATACTGGAGTTTTTAGACCAAAACTACATCTGTCAGCCCAAACCTGAGAAGGATGAAAAACGTCTCCTGACAACAGCAAAAATATTTTTTAGGGTTTCTGCTCTTCAGACTAGCTGGACTTCAGAAGCTGTTTTTCTTCTCATCAAAAAAAGCTTCTCTAGCGCTGAAGAAATTAGGAATTGAAAACGTTAATTTGATTTAAACTGAACTGAACTGAAATCTGAGCCGGACAAAAAAAATATCAATAAAATTCTTCAATGCTCATCAATGCATTAACACAGATAATCTGTATGTTATTCTTTTTGTTTATCTTGAACATGTGAATGTTGGAAATGTTTTTGCAGCTTAATCAATTGAATTAAAATTCTTTGTAGTGGTTTCAAAACAGCTTTAAGATGATCTACACATGTTTAAAGAACAATCATGATAATCATTAAAACATTTCCAGGGTTTCCCTGTGACAGTCTTAAGCCCAAATAAAATCCAGGGCAGAGTCAGGAAGGGCATCTGGCTCATAAACCTCTGCCAAACCACCTACCTGTGTGAAGCGGTAAAAGCGGAATCACTGTGGCGACCCCTGGAGGGCCAAGGTGAAATCCATAACCTAAATCCTTCCATTTCAGCAGCAAAGATCTTAATGATACTTTCAGGTGAGATCATTCTTACTCCTCATATTACCACACTCTAAGACAGGGGTCTCAAACTCAAATCAGCCGGGGGCCACTACAGGCGGCGTCTAGTTGAGGCCGGGCCGCATCAGGATTTTCATAAGAAAA
>NC_050521.1:3368524-3376542 GCF_002922805.2 Oryzias melastigma | reverse complement strand
ATGTACGTGTGCAGCAGAGGGATAAAGAATTTCCTTTGGAAATTAAATATCCCAACTTAGTGGTCTTGTGGTAGAGTGTCCGCCCTGAGATTGGAAGGTCTTGAGTTCAAATCCAAAGACTCTACAAATGAGACCCAGTGCCTCCCTGTCCGTGGTAAGTGGAGCACTCAGGGTTGTAACCTCCAAACTGGAGGAGTGGCTACAGCAGATCCCTGGAAAGACCTCAGACATCTCAGTCCAGAAAAGAACAGGAACAGCTAAGATACTGCAGGACCCTGAAACTCCCAGATCTCTGGTAGAGGACCCGAGCTAAGAGGAGAAACTACCCGCGGAGGGTGATGGGGGGCTTTAAATATAAAACTTTATACTGTATGTATATATAAGAAAGTGTACATATAAAAAGAACGTGTGTTGTAGCAGCAGGTCCTTAATATTTTTTTGTCATCATCTTCTTCCATGTCTTGAAGATTTTCCTTCAAACCCACAGCACTTCAGCCAGAAGGGTCACACTCATGAATGCGGTTCCAAAATGCAAAACGGGTCAAAGGTCCAGAACGCATAAGGCAGTAATCTATCAGCATATCTGTCAGAGGTCAGGTAGGAAAACCTGGTTAAATCTGTCCGGATCAGAACCACAAATAAAAGGGTCTGCAAAGAATAAAACCTTAGTGCAGGTATGAGGAAATGCATGTGAAGCTGGAGATGGTGAGTATGTGCAGATACAGAAAAGGGTGAATTTAGAATGACGAACACCATGACACCTCCAGCTTCCCATCACACCTGTTTTATTTATATTTGTTGTTTGTCATGAACACCTGGTTCCTCTGTCATTACAATACTGTCTATGTTTCTTGTGTTGTGAGTTTTTATTGCTGGTGTTATTCCCACTTGGTGCATATTCATTCTTCACGGTCCCACCTCTGCCACACTTGCTTAAAAGATTCTTGCATGTGAAGTTTTTGACCCGTGTTCTGTTTGTGTGCCTTTTATGCATTCTTCTGTCAATTCTGTTTCGCAATTCATCCCTCAAACTTTCTGCGTTTGGTTTCTTGGTTCATTACTGAAAAAAACAGATCTCTAATTTATTCTGTGAACAATAACAGTAAAATCAAAACCCCAAACTGTCAGACAAATAAAACCATGTTTTCTGCAGAAACATTAAGAATGGAGTTTCTGCTCCTTCAAGTACAGTTGTGATTGTGCTGCAACACAAACTGTGCTAAAATGAAAGCCTTCTGCTGTAGTTTTCTAATTTTTTGCCTTTAAAATAAGATCCCATATCTTTCCATTATATAGCTCATTAAATTTTGAGATTTTTTTGGTGTTGTAGTGTTAAATCTTAGTATTTCTCCTAAACCCTTTTTTGAAAGAAAACTGTGTTCAGGCAAGAATGTGCAACTACAAAGTGGAAACCAAGGAATAACAACTCAACTTTAGCGCCGCCCTCTGCCTTGTGTGAACAGCCTTTTCATCACAAGCTTTTAACCCTTGTGATCTCTTGGGGTCCAGATGACCCCACCTTTACATCGAAGTGTTATCCCTTCTCTGACAAGAGTGGACGAAGGTGGAAGGGGACTTTATGTCTGTCATGGAATTTTTAAAACTTTAAAACCGTAACCTTTTAACATAATTATAAACTAGATATATAGCATTACCTGTGATAATGCTAGTGTGAATGCTGTAAGCTGGATTTGGCCACTGAGGATGAGAGTACCGATAGCTGAAGATGCTGAAATTGATAGCTAAAAATTCAGAATTTGATAGCAGAAATCACTAAAGCTGATAGCTGAAAACACTGAAGCTGATAATTTGGTATTCAGCTAAAATATTAGCTAAATACCAAATTAGCCTAAAAAAAACCTAAAAAAAAGCAGAAGTTAGCCAAAACAGCTACCATGTAGCTGAAAAAAATAGCTAAACTTCAAAATAACCTAAAAACTGAAAAAATCCAAAATTAGCCATAACAGCTAGCATGTAGCTGAAATATTAGCAAAACTTCAAAATAGCTTAAAAAAATCATTTTAAATGCCAAAATAATCCAAAAAGCTAGCAGAATGCCAATTTTTAAAACTTTAAAACCATAACTTCTAAACATAATTATAAATAATAAAAAGGCAAAAAAAAATGTTCCAGAATAAATCAACTTAAACCTTAAACAACTTTGAATATTTTACTCTCCATAAAAATATATTTCGTCAAAATTATACAAGTTAGAAATGAGTGCAAGATAACATCGTGTCATTAATAACTATAAAATAAAATGATCTGGAGGGCCGGATAGAATTACCTGGAGGGCCGGATCCGGCCCCCGGGCCTTGACTTTGACACTTGTGATGTAATGTTTCAACAATAACATAACAGCTCAAACTATAACAGAGAAACGTTTGGTTATTCTGCATCTTTAAAAGCACAAATCCAAAAGAATTTGATTTTTAATAAATGTGTCAAGAAGAAACGGCTAAACTGTTGTTTTAAGTAGCACTAGTTGTGTGGAGAACCCTTGACCTTAACTGCAGGAAGACAGAAGGGTTTTTTATTTCCTTTGGTAAACAGAAAGAGATGACTGTTTATCAGAATGTGTATTTTTCCACATGTGTCCTTTGTTTTCTCATTGCATGCAGACCTTTGGTCCTGTCTTTAGTTCTTTAGAAGACATTTTAATTCAATCATTTTAAATCAGTGAGCAACAGCCACCCTTTCTAAAGCACTGATCACATGCACCTGTACGGGGAAACTCCCATACAGGTGCTGCAGGTTTTTGGGTAGTCCAGGCCCAAGGAGGGTCTCCAGGTGAGTTCTCATGAGATATGTACGACCATCTCAAAGGATGTCATGACAAAGAGAACGTACGGTTGTTGTGTGTTTGGTAAGTGTATGGTGTAGTATTTGTAAGGATAAAGTAAGTTATACACATTTATGATGTGCTGGTGGTGCTGTTGTGTTTTGTACACAGTCTAGTACAAAGATCTGCAATCTGAGGCTCTGAACACACATGCGGCTCTTTCACTCTTCCATTGTAGCTCTCTGGTTAAAGAAAAGTAACAAGTTTTTCATAAAAAAAAAAACGTAACTCTGAAGTGAAAAGTAGGCAGTTCAATAAAAAAAGATGAAGTAACTCAAACTTTGTTGAACTCATTCACTACCAATTGAAGGTCAGTTCGTATCACTCCCTGAGGTTCCTGACTTTGGTAGTCGTTGATCTCCATCAGTCCATGATTCCCTCATCGTTTACCAATGTTTCCAAACACTAACAGAGTCAGGATCCTGCCCCGCCTCCACCTGCCTGTCATTCTGAGCACCTGGGTGCTTCCCTATTTAAGACTTTGCCGCTCCGGACTCTGTACCAGAAATTAGAATGTTGAAGAGTGTATAGGTTTTTTTTTGTTTTTGTTTTTTGGTCTAGTTAGAAAGTCCCCCACTCCGACTCACACTCCTACACTGTAGATGGTGGGAATCTACATTCATGTTGGTGCCACCCGCCCTATAAACCCCAAGAAGAGGAACAAAAAGAAGACTCTGTGGTTGTGTCCGAATTTCCCCCCTAACCCCTAATTACTGAAAAACTATATAGTGCGGGACTATATAGTGGCCTGGATTTTAAAGGTAATTCGGACACAGTGCTCATTACTTTCCTTTCATTTTTCTAAACACTGGATATGACGTCGCCGATTTTGCGAAGTGAAAATCAAACAAATACGACCATTTCACAACATTTATTTGTGACTCCACTGTGTTCTGATGGTGAAAATGTGGATGGTTTATTCAAAACAGCTCCGGTCACTTATTTTTCTCTAAAGATTAAAAATAAAAAAAAATAAAAAGCAATTTTTTTCCCAAAAGCACAAGTGTGACAAAGCAGTGCCACAGGGAGAAGGGGAGGACATGCATGTGCTTAAGATGTTTTCTTTCAGTCTTTTTAACGGTCATTGCAGTTCTGCATCTCCGTCTTCACTGAGGCAGAAGTAAATACCGGTCACTCTACTTTGCTTCACCCTTTTGGACTGAAGCTCAGAGAACTCTCACGACCCCACCCATTCCTATATGACCCCGCCCACAATTACTGGAAAGGTCAAATGGTTGGCTAAACTAAACTGAAAACAGATGATTGATATGTGTCCGAACCCCCCCACCAAAATCTGTGTTTTCATACAGCACCAGTATCACATCACACAGAGTTTCAGCTCTCTTCCTCATGTGAGGATGGTTCGGGTTGGGACAAGGATCTTCCTTTTATAACATAGAAATCAGGCCAGTGTGTTTAACAGAAAGATTATGTGTTTTATTCACGAATAAATAACAAAATAAAAACAATTCCTGTAGATCTCCAGACTCTCTCTACCTCTGTCCAAACTATCTCCAAGCTCTCACTGACCATAACTCTCTATCATGCTGCTGTTAAAACTCGCAGCACAGTCTGAACCGCCTCATGAATCCATCACGTGGTACATCCAGGCAACGAAGCTTCGGACGTCACCATTTTCAGCTCCCCACCTAGATGAAGCAAGCCTTGATACACGCCTCACCGAGGCTCCTCCACCTCTACTCGACACACACCTCAAAGCCTCGATACAGAACATCACATCACTATCTGTACCAGATTGTGGTCAATTCTCTCTGTTCCTCAGAGTTCCTGCCCTGCTGTTTTGCCCCGTCTCGACCCAGCTCTCGTTCTGGACCTCCGTATCTGTTCTCGCCCTCCAGTACCTCTGCCTTGGACCTCTTCTGGCCTCGGTGCCTCCGACCCTCGCCTTTGTCCTCGTTTTCCCGTTTCTGCCCGCCCCTCTGGTTTTCTCCGCGGCTCTAGTGAGACTGTTCCTCTATTTTCATGTGGATTATTTGAACTCCTCTTTTGGGTTATTGGATTAAGTGTTAGGGGCTGCACGGTGGCGCAGTGGTTAGCGCTCTCGCCTCACAGCGAGAAGGCCCCGGTTCGAATCCCGGCTGGGACCTTTCTGTGTGGAGTTTGCATGTTCTCCCCGTGCATGCGTGGGTTTTCACCGGGGACTCCGGCTTCCTCCCACCGTCCAAAAACATGCTTCATAGGTTCATTGGTGACTCTAAATTGTCCCTAGGTGTGAATGTGAGAGTGAACGGGTGTGTGATTGAGGCCCTGCGACAGACTGGCGACCTGTCCAGGGTGTACCCCGCCTTCGCCCCTCAGTAGCCGGGATAGGCTCCGGCACCCCCGCGACCCCGAAAGGGACACAGCGGTCAAGAAAATGGATGGATGGATGGATGGATTAAGTGTTGAGTTTCCCTCCACTTCCCTGTAGTGGATTTTTGTCGGCGTTATGACTCTGGTTCTTCTTCCCAGAGAACTCTTGGATTCCCTCTACTACAGGACTTCCCTGGCTGTCAAATAGCTTAAACTCTCTTACCTGATTTATCACATTTTGGGGTCCACCCACTCATACAATCCCTGACAAACAGGTTTTTGAGTGCTGTGTACCACAGAAAATATATGTGAGGTCAGTAAGCACTACTAGGTTTCATACTTAAAGGGAACCAAACAGGGCAGTTGGAGGCTGACTCCATTTTCAGCCCAGATTTGAAAAATGACAAAAGGGGGCGGGGCTAGTCGAAGTAACTGAGCGGATAAGTTACAGTTAACTTTAACTTACAATTACTGAATTAAAGATGGGCGGGACTTTTACACTGGAGTTCCAGAGCATGATGATACAGAACTTCTAGGATTTACACCAGTTGACCAATCACAAAATTCAACTGTAATACCTTGATTCAACCTGTAGGGGCAGCACACAGGTGATTTTTGACTATATTTTCAGGAATTAAACAAGTTTATTTTATTTCATCAAAAGTTTGGCAATGACCAACAGACAGTCCTTTTAAAGCTCTATTTATAGAGGTTAGCACACAAAAAACGTTGATTTAGGTCTTTTTTTTAACAAAGTTGAGGATTTAAAGTTTGCATTATGATTCTAGAAATACGATAAAAGACACTTATAAGCTCCAATTGAGTTTGTGAATTTATATACTGTTCATATACTGTTTTATTTTTTAATTCTTAGTGGTGACATTACACTACTTACTGCATTTGCTGCACTGAAATGAGTGGAAGTCATGTGGATCTCTGTCAAAAATTATAAGCTGTTTCATATTTGGAAAAAAAAGACTCTTTTCTCTTTGTGTTCATGTGCCAAAAAACGAAAAAGCAGTAGTTTTTATATGTATTATGTATCATATTAGGAACAGTAACATAAATAAAAATCAGTGTAAGATTTTTCTTAAAGGTAAAATGAGACTCTGGATTGTAGTAAGTGAGAAATCGACCCAAATAACTCTATGTGTTGAAGGTTGCAGACCCCTGGTCTAGTAGTTAGTGAGCTGACTGCGTGTAAATGCTGCACACACAGGGAGTGAGGCGATATGAAGTGTAAGTGCCTGCAGGATGTCCACTCAAGCTACACTGAGTGAATGAGTGAATAAAATGGTTTATTTCAAGCAATCAGGAATAATGCATTCAAAAATAAATAACATCACATTGAATCACAAGTAGATAGCTTGAAAGGGAGTGGGAGGAAGCGAACTTGTATAATCCCACCCCGGCTAGACCATACTATTTTCTCTACATGAATTATCAGCATCCGGTTCAGGACTTAATATCAAATATTTATACTCTACACTAATAAATTCAGGTTATGAAGAGTCGTCAATGTCACTGATGTAATCAAATTTCAAAACATCTACAGACAAATCATTTATATTAATCAGTAATAATAATCTGAATATTCTCATTAAAAGACAATCTGTGCAGATTGTATTCATCAAAGAATTATTGTAATAATACCAAAAGTATAGAGTAAAAATCATCTTCATTTGTTAATGCAATTTTCTTGTCACAAAATTCTCATTAAAAATCATTTGTGCAGATTGTATTTATCAAAGAATGATTATAATAATACATAAAGTAATAATATGAAAAGAAAAAAAAGATCAGTAGTTTGAGCAGAATCAATGCTACATCAGAGTTTAGGAGCAGTTTAAGGCCACGTAATCGTTCTTCATTGCTATGACTGAGAGACTGTGAAGGTCTCATCTCAAGGGAAATGTGCTCAAGTTCTGCAATTCAGAATCGGGTCAAAGTTAACATTCAGCGGTTTGTTGAGGTCACATTTTGCTTGAATTGAATGTTCAAACATGTGTAATCCCACAGTTCTCAAAGTCTTTCATGGATTTTATTTCCAGAGCCTTCGTCTGGTCCGGTGGTCCGAGTGGTTTGACAAAGATTCTGGAGTTCTGGATTCATGTTGAATGGATCTGTTTCCTCTTTCATAGGAGCCTCGCGTCCTTCGCCAGATCAGCGTGATATTTGGATAGATGATCATTAAGAAAGGCAGCAGTTTTGAGCTCCGTCAAATCAGCTTCAAAGTTTTTCCTCGGTGCCATGTTCAACTCTCCTTGCTGCGGTTGTTGTTTTGCAGTAGATTGGTGAATAAAGTCGCTTATGAGCAACTTTAAAAGACTTAATACGCCGAAGAGTAGAGAAGAGCTGGAGACACACGTCTGCTCGTCATGACCCGGAACCAGAAGTGTCAAATTTCCTCATTTCTAACAGTCAGGCTGCATGCACTTATCACATGAACAGCACTAACAGGCTCTTGCGCAGTGCACAGAATTAGGGGTTAAAATTCCACTTGACCTTTTGTGTTGTATAAGTGTTCGCTATGACCTGTCGCTTGCAGCATGCCCATAGAACAAATCTCTGTGGTGCACTGATTGGTCTACAACCTTGGTATTTCCTGCGGGCCACATGTGTGTCCCACACAATTTCACTCACAAACAGCCCACATCCTCCAGTAAGGACGGTTGTGACTAAGGCTTTATACCATTTGACATGATTGCGAGACTGACTCTTTGTTCCATCTCTGTCTGATTAGAGACTCCCCAGGGACATAAACATGCCTGAAAAAAACAGAAGATGCTAGTAGCAGCTGAAGACTTCTGCTTCCTACAGTACATTTCTACTGATGTGGCAGATACACAGCTGTTGTGTTGTC
>NC_050521.1:3361269-3364509 GCF_002922805.2 Oryzias melastigma | reverse complement strand
TGATTTCAGTGAGAATTGTGGGTTTGTCCTTCTATAACGGAGGGGTACCAACACTTTTGTCCACGTCTGTATGTGTCTTCCATTCATTCGAGGTGTGGGGTGCTCGTGCGCGTGGCGGCTGCATCAGCGCGCATGTGGGAGGGGGGGCTGCTTTCCATTGGGGTTCTATGCAAACGCGCGTAGCAGAATATCGGACTTCTATCGCGTTTACATGGACTGGAATGCGCGCCGACACAGCCGGTGTGTGAACCTTAAAAGTCACAGACACGCGCGCGCACGTGCGAGCCAAGCTCAGGATCACGTCTGACAGGCGGGTGCAGCGGATCGCCGCGCGGGGCGGGCTTACAGGTTTGAGGATCGGAGCTTGTTGAGTTCTGGTTAGGAACAGTCAGCACGTCAAAAAACGTATTCCTCGACATCATATGTGTCTCTCATTCATTCTGAGAGAGACATCCACAGACGGAGCTGGTAGCCCCTTCTACACGCGGCGACAGAAACACATTTTTTGACGAGCCGCGAGCAGCAAATTCCCTGCGCGGGAAATCGCGTTTGGTGCTTCATGGCTCCTCCTCCGCCCAGCTGATTGGAGGAAGGAATGAATGATAGACAGAGGCACTGGACAGACCGCCGATGTCCCGCCTCCAGAGTCGTATACCTCACTGTGATTGGTTCATTCAGCTCCGCACATAACAACTGTCATTCATATCAGCGTTGCGGGCCGCACGAACAGTAATCTTTCATATGAAGACGCGGGCCGCAAATCATCATCCTGCGGGCCGCGAGTTTGAGACCCCTGCTCTAAGATAAAAAGAAAACCAAAAACCAGAAGCAAAAGCAGGTTTTTCTTTCTTTTTATTCATTTATTTATGTTTTATGTTTATTTTTTTGGGGGGGGGTCCTGGCAATTCAGGTAAATATTTTTTTTCCAGTTGTATGTAACCTTCCATGTAACCTTCAATGTTCGAGTGCAGCAGAGGGATAAAGAATTTCCTTTGGAAATTAAATATCCCAGCTTAGTGGTCTTGTGGTAGAGTGTCCGCCCTGAGATTGGAAGGTCTGGAGTTCAAATCCAAAGACTCTACAAATGAGACCCAGTGCCTCCCTGCCCGTGGTAAGTGGAGCACTCGGGGGCTGTAACCTCCAAACTGGAGGAGAGGCTACAGCAGATCCCTGGAAAGACCTCAGACATCTCAGTCCAGAAAAGAGCAGGAACAGCTCAGATACTGCAGGATCCTCAAACTCCCAGACCTCTGGTAGAGGACCTGAGCTAAGAGGAGAAACCACCCACGGAGGGTGATGGGGGGCTTTAAATATAAAACTTTATACTGTATGTATATATAAGAAAGTGTACATATAAAAAGAAAGTGTGTTGTAGCAGCAGGTCCTTAATATTTTTTGTCATCATCTTCTTCCATGTCTTGAACATTTTCCTTCAAACCCACAGCACTTAAGTCAGGAGGGTCACATTCATGAATGTGGTTCCAAAATGCAAAACGGGTCAAAGGTCCAGAACGCATAAGGCAGTAATCTATCAGGATATCTGTCAGAGGTCAGGTAGGAAAACCTGGTTAAATCTGTCCGGATCAGAACCACAAATAAAAGGGTCTGCAAAGAACAAAACCTTAGTGCAGGTATGAGGAAATGCATGTGAAGCTGGAGATGGTGAGTATGTGCAGATACAGAAAAGGGTGAATTTAGAATGACGAACACAATGACACCTCCAGCTTCCCATCACACCTGTTTTATTTATATTTGTTGTTTGTCATGAACACCTGGTTCCTCTGTCATTACATTACTGTCTATGTTTCTTATGTTGTGAGTTTTTATTGCTGGTGTTATTCCCACTGGGTGCATATATTCTGCACGGTCCCACCTCTGCCACACTTGCTTAAACGATTCTTGCATGTGAACTTTTTGACCCGTGTTCTGTTTGTGTGCCTTTTATGCATTCTTCGGTCAATTATGTTTTGCAATTTAACCCTCAAACTTTCTGCGTTTGGTTTCTTGGTTCATTACTGAAAAAACAGATCTCTAATTTATTATGTGAACAACTGACGGAAGTCAGCCAAAACAGCTACCATGTAGCTGAAAAAAATAGCCAAACTTCAAAATAACCTAAAAACTGAAAAAAGCCTAAATTAGCAAAAACAGCTAGCATGTAGCTGAAATATTAGCAAAACTTCAAAATAGTCTAAAATAATCGTTTTAAATACCAAAATTGTCCAAAAAGCTAGCAGAATGCCAATTTTTGAAACTTTAAAACCATAAATTTTAAACATAATTATAAATAATAAAAGGCAGGAATATTATTCCAGAATAAATCAACTTAAACCTTAAATAACTTTTAATATTTTACTCTCCATAAAAATATATTTCGTCAAAATTATACAAGTTTGAAATGAGGGTAAGATAACATCGGGTCATTAATAACAATAAATAAAATGATCTGGAGGGCCGGATAGAATTACCTGGAGGGCCGGATCCGGCCCCCGGGCCTTGACTTTGACGCGTGTGATGTAATGTTTCAACAATAACATAACACCTCAAACTATAACGGAGAAACGTTCGGTTATTCTGCATCTTTAAAAGCACAAATCCAAAAGAATTTGATTTTTAATAAATGTGTCAAGAAGAAACGGCTAAACTGTTGTTTTAAGTAGCACTAGTTGTGTGGAGAACCCTTGACCTTAACTGCAGGAAGACAGAAGGGTTTTTTATTTCCTTCGGTAAACAGAAAGAGATGACTGTTTATCAGAATGTGTATTTTTCCACATGTGTCCTTTGTTTTCTCATTGCATGCAGACCTTTGATCCTCTTCTGTCTTTAGTTCTTTAGAAGACATTTTAATTCAATAATTTTAAATCAGTGAGCAACAGCCACCCTCTCTAAAGCACTGATCACATCCAGCTGTACGGGGAAACTCCCATACAGGTGCTGCAGGTTTTTGGATAGTCCAGGCCCAAGGAGGGTCTCCAGGTGAGTTCTCATGAGATATGTACGACCATCTCAAAGGATGTCATGACAAAGAGAACCTACGGTTGTTGTGTGTTTGGTAAGTGTGTGGTGTAGTATTTGTAAGGATAAAGTAAGTTATACACATTTATGATGTGTTGGTGGTGCTGTTGTGTTGTGTCCTTTACACCACAGTCTAGTACAGGGGTCTCAAACTCGCGGCCCGCGGGCCATTTGCGGCCCGCAGGATGATGATTTGCGGCCCGCGTCTTCATATGAAAGATTACT
>NC_050521.1:3343798-3361226 GCF_002922805.2 Oryzias melastigma | reverse complement strand
GAAGTAAAAAGTAGGCAGTTAAAAAAAAATAAGATGAAGTAAAGTAACTCAAACTTTGTTCAACTCATTCACTACCAATTGAAGGTCAGTTCGTATCACTCCATGAGGTTCCTGACTTTGGTAGTCGTTAACCTCCATCAGTCATCGTTTACAAATGTTTCCAAACACTAACAGTGTCAGGATCCTGCCCCGCCTCCACCTGCCTGTCATTCTGAGCACCTGGGTGCGTCCCTATTCAAGACTTTGCCGCTCCGGACTCTGTACCAGAAATTAGAATGTTGAAGAGTGTATAGTTTTTTTTTGCTTGTTTTTTGGTCTAAGTAGAAAGTCCCCCACTCCGACTCACACTCCTACACAGTAGATGGTGGGGATCCACATTCATGTTGGTGCCTCCCGCCGTATAAACCCCAAGAAGAGGAACAAAAAGAAGACTCTGTGGTTGTGTCCGAATTCCCCCCCTAACCCCTAACTACTGAAAAACTATATTGTGCGGGACTATATAGTGAAATGGTTTATTTCAAGCAATCAGGAATAATGCATTCAAAAATAAATAACATCACATTGAATCACAAGTAGATCGCTTGAAAGGGAGTGGGAGGAAGCGAACTTATATAATCCACGCTGGCCTGACCATACCATTTT
This sequence comes from Oryzias melastigma, assembly GCF_002922805.2. NCBI lineage: Eukaryota > Metazoa > Chordata > Actinopteri > Beloniformes > Adrianichthyidae > Oryzias > Oryzias melastigma. Next base: position 3,360,584 of record NC_050521.1, on the reverse strand, counting down.
CTTTACAAGAATTATCAAGATCCGGTTCAGGACTTAATATCAAATATTTATACTCTACAATAATAAATTCAGGTTATGAAGAATCGTCAATATCACTGATGTAATCAAATTTCAAAACATCTACAGACAAATCATTTATATTAATCAGTGACAATAATCTGAATATTCTCATTAAAAGACAATCTGTGCAGATTGTATTCATCAAAGAATGATTATAATAATACATATAGTAATAATATGAAAAAAAAAAGATCAGTGATTTGAGCAGAATCAGTGCTACATCAGAGTTTAGGAGCAGTTTAAGGCCACGTAATCGTTCTTCATTGTTATGACTGAGAGACTGTGAAGGTCTCATTTCAAGGGAATTGTGCTCAAGTTTTGCAGTTCAGAATCAGGTCAAAGTTAACATTCAGCGGTTTTTTGAGTTCACATTTCATATTTTGCTTGAATTAAAGGTTCAAACATGTGTAATCCCACAGTTCTCAAAGTCTTTCATGGATTTTATTTCCAGAGGCTTCGTCTGGTCCGGTGATCCGAGTGGTTTGACAAATATTCTGGAGTTCTGGATTCATGTTGAATGGATCTGTTTTCTCTTTCATAGGAGCCTCGCGTCCTTCGCCAGATCAGCGTTATATTTGGATAGATGATCATTAAGAAAGACAGCAGTTGTGAGCTCCGTCAAATCAGCTTCAAAGTTTTTCTTCGGTGCTATGTTCAACTCACCTTGTTGCGGTTGGTGTTTTGCAGTAGATTGGTGAATAAAGTCGATTATGAGCAACTTTAAAAGACTTAATACGCCGAAGAGTAGAGGAGAGCTGGAGACACACGTCTGCTCGTCATGACCCGGAACTGGAAGTGTCAAATGTCCTCATTCCTAACAGTCAGGCTGCATGCACTTATCACATGAACAGCACTAACAGGCTCTTGCGCAGTGCACAGAATTAGGGGTTAAAAATCCACTTGACCTTTTGTGTTGTATAAGTGTTAGCTATGACCTGTCGCTTGCTGCATGCCCATAGAACAAATCTCTGTGGTGCACTGATTGGTCTACAACCTTGATATTTCCTGCGGGCCACATGTATGCCCCATACAATTTCACTCACAAACAGCCCGCATCCTCCAGTAAGGACAGTTGTGACTAAGGCTTTATACCATTTGACATGATTGTGAGACTGACTCTTTGTTCCATCTCTGTCTGATTAGAGACTCCCCAGGGACATAAACATGCCTGAAGAAACAGAAGATGCTAGTAGCAGCTGAAGACTTCTGCTTCCTACAGTACATTTCTACTGATGTGGCAGATACACAGCTGTTGTGTTGTCTGCTCAGTGATGACACACCTTTGATGCTCGCCATCAGCAGCCTGGATAACATCCAAGAAGAGGGTAAAGATGAGCAATGCTGCAAGTGAGCAGACCTGGACCTGGAGACAACACCGTCAGCTTACTGCTGAAAATAACTGGAGACAAACTGTGATACTGTATCAGAATGATTTCATTCCTGTCCGCTGCACTGCAGGAAAACATGATTATTTTGGCTGATCTCTTTGAAACTGTGCCTCTGATCAGCGCACAAGATAACATCTCAAATGGACATGTGGAAGGGCATGCCATTCTCTTGTTTCCTTTTTAAAAACTTTTTAGTGAGATGCTTATTATGAACCGATAAAAAAGAATATTAATGCTATTAATGCTATTTAAAAACGATACTTTCCTGTGTCAAAATCTCTTGTGGCTGTGAACACAGCATGAAAAGAAACCAGGTCAACATTTATCAGTGATACTTGAACAAACAACATTTTATCTTAGCAGAGCATGGTCGCAGCATCATCAGCCTCTGCCGAAGCCCATGTGTGCTTTTGTGTGCATGAGGCTGTTTGATGACAGCATGCTGTGTCCACAGTACATTTCATACCTTTCAGCAGGTGCCACTTGAGTTTTAAAGTGTGACTTAAAAAATGTAAAAGACTTCCTGGGAAGAATAATTCAGAAATGTGATGGAAAGGCACAGAGCAAAATGTGATTTGCACATTTACAGCTCCACCGCTCATTACAAATTACAAGAGTAATGAGGCAATGTGCCATTATTGATCTTTAAGATAAATTAATCTGACGTGACATCTATCAGCTATATTCACAGCTGTCACATTTACGGAAGGAGGTCCACAATCAGCCGCCCACTTCCCTTCATTCATTTTCATTTATTCATTTATAAAGCACCTGCACTACCAGTCAAGGATGCTCAAAGTGCTGTACACAAGAGAGACAGAGCAGAATAATAAAAGGCATAAAAAGCATCAAAGACATAAAAACATAAAATATATCAAAACAAATTAAAATCAAATATTACAATCAATAAAAAAGAATTAAAAGGCAGCTAGGCAGATACTTCAGCACGATAATGAAGGAACAGTTTGGCTTTAAAAGACTCCAAAGTTGTAACTTCTCTTATAGCTGGTGGAAAATTATTCCAGAGTTTGGGAGCCAGCACAGCAAACCCATGGTCAGCCCGAAACTTAGACTGAACGTGACGGAGAAACTGCAGAGGTGGCTGCAGCCGGCCTGACCCTGGTGGAGGTCTGACCACACATGCAGAACAATAAACAAGCAGGATTGAGTCAAATGTTGACCTGCTGCATGATACTTTGACTTTGAGGACCTTAGTCTCAGTCTGTAATTCACCCACTTTCATCTGGACACTCCTGTGATGTTCTGCTTCTGCATGGGGACAGGCAGTGGGATTTGGAAATGGACATGATGTCAGAAAGAAATGAGAAAATGCTGATGTGCTGTCAGACAGAACTCTGCTCTTTAATATTCAAGGGAGCTGACGGTCTGCAAAAAAGACTTTCATATATTAGCCAACTTCATATTAATAATTGAACGAGGATATGAAGTTTTATATAAGTGTATATAAAGTTTTGTAGAAGGGAAGTCTTGTTCTAGCAACCTGTACCCTCACACTAGAGCAGGGGGGTCAAACTACATCGCACAAGAGGCCAAAATCCAAAATCCACTTTGGATGGCAGGTCGAACAGGATAAACATTTACTGAACACTCTAAAACTATATTTTTAAAAACATTAAAACCGTAACTTTTTAACATAAATATGAACTAGGTATGTGGTATTTCCTGTGATAATGCTAGTGTGAATGCTGGAAGCTGAATTTGGCCGCTGAAATGCTAGTGCTGATAGCTGAAAATACTGAAATTGTTAGAAAGCTAAAATATTAACTAAATGCCAAGTTAGCCTAAAAAACAAAGAAAATACTTTAGGTTAGCTAAAACAGCTATCATGTAGCTGAAAAAATAGCAAAAACTGAAAAAAAAATAGCAAAAACATTTAGTGTTTAAATATTAGCAAGCCTAAAAAAAGCCCCCAAATTAGCCAAAACAGCTAGCATGTAGCTGAAACATTAGCTATACTTAAAAATAGCCTAAAAAGTTCTTACTAAATGTCAAAATATTCTAAAAAGATATCTGAATGCCAAATTTTTAAAACTTCAAAACTGTAACTTTTTAACATAATTATGAATAATAAAAAGGCAGGTATATTATTCCAGAATAAATCAACTTAAGCCTTTAATAACGTTCAATATTTTACTCTCATAAAAATATATTTTGTCAAAATTATACAAGTCAGAAATGAGCGCAAGATAACATCGGGTCATTAATAGCAATTGATTAAAATTATCTGGAGGGCTGAATCCGGCCCCCGGGCCTTGACTTTGACACGTGTGCACTAGAGGTAGAGAAAAACAAAGTGCAGCAACACGTTTGTCATTTAAGTTTTACATTTTGCAATTATAGAAAAAAATAATGTTGAAAGATTTAAAAAAATGAGTATTGATTTTTAACATTCAGTTAAAAATAACAAGGAAGAAAACAAAAGGATCTACCAGGTAAAACCAAAAACCAGCTTTTAAAGTAGTAGCAGATGTATAAGAGTAGACTGAATAACTAAAGTAACATTGTATGCGCTGCAACAGCAGAGAAAGACGATAATAGCATCAGTAAGTGACGCAGGAATGAGAACAGAGTAAGGAAGGTGAGAAGGACAGATGACCGTCTGAGCTCTTTACCAACCCAACGGCTCAGATTGGAGAAACTGCGTTTACAACTTTTTGAACAACCCTTCACCAATCAAAAACCTTTTTCACACAGTTGTTGCCCAATTAAAGCAGATCTGAGCTCTGTCTCAGTTTGTCCTCGACTGTACCATCTGTTCAGACTCTTACTCAGAGGAACATTTTTAACATTGTTGTGTGCTCCTTCACAAGATGAAATCAGCAGGAGGTAAACCATGAAGAGGCTTCACGGAGTCACAATATGACATGACAGGTTTTTTACTGCAGTAAAGAGGTGGCACATACATGTTTGTCTGAAGTACGCATCATCAGGATACTGCAGATCAAAAACTTATTGTGTTTTTGTACCATGACAATCCCAACATTTGTAATCCAGAATTTCTTTACAGAGAGTGAAGACAAGCCGGTAGCAGCCACATGGACATGGTCATGGACACCCGATTGGTCTGCAGCAGGAGGCGGTTAACTCCAGCCCGCAGGCCAAATGAAGCCCGTTTAACTATTTAATCTGGTCTGGCAAGCTGGAATTATCGATTTTGATTGTTGTTTTAAATTTGAAGCACTTTGAACTACAATTGTTGGAAAAGTGCTGTATAAATGAAGAGAGATTTCATAACCCATATTGTTTTATGTTCCCCGTCTCCCCATAGATGGCGCACTGCAAATAAATGGACTTTTTTCCGGCGCAAAATTTATTCTGCATTCATGTAGTGTTTGAAGGTTTGTTGTTTTTCCGACATTCATGTGGGATTTCTAAGTCTGACAGCCATTTTTCTGATTATTCCAACGCCACATGAATGCAACATTTTCCTTAGTTTGAGTTTTTTCCTGAGGGACATCAACCCGATAATGAAAATGGAACCAAAATGAGAACAAAAACCACAGTTTTGAAATAATAACTGCAAAACGTTTTGTTTTAAAGTAATTTTCAATCAAGATTAAGGCGTGTTTGTGACATTGACTCGGAGGCATTTGTCCATGAGCAGCATGTAGGTTTAATAGCAACCAAATCCAGGCAAGGGAAAAGACAAGAGCCTAATCCAAAAACCAGGCAGGAGTCAAACACATGGAGCAGGACAGGGAGACCAGGAGACAGGCAAAGTCAAAACACAGGAGGGCCAAAGAAAAGGTAACTACTCAGTAAGCTTGTGAACAAGACAATGCTTCACACAGAGCAGAGTCCAGACAGGGTAGAAGAAGGCTGATGAGGCTGATGGGAGGCAGCTGGAGACAACATGGAGGGGAGAGCATTGACTGATGGGATATGGAGTGAGGAAGTGGCTGAGAGGGTCAATACTCAGGAGAGGGCTCCCTCTGGCGGTCAGAGGTGGAACTGGGAGACAGAGCCCTGACAGTGTGTTTGTCGGGGTCCTGTGCTGTTGCTTTCTTTTAAGGCGAATTACCAAATCACACCACAGATCTGCTCCTGGTCCGGCCCTTCTGTCAAATATCAGAACCCTTTGTGGCCCACAAATAAGAACGTTTGCCCATGTCTGGTCTGCAGTCACTCCCAAACAACCCCAAAAAAGTGTGGTGAACCCCTATGAGTCCTGGCTTGGAACTAATGGATACTTCCAAGTATATTTACAGCATTCTTCAAATTCATGCCGCACAGACATCAAAGCACATGTGCACAGAACTGCAATGCTAATACAATTAGCTTTTCATTTCTATTTCATTCCAAACAACTCTTGCTCATCGAAACCACCTATCACTTTACCAAAAAGCTGTCTTGGAGTTATGCTCAGGGATTGAAATACGATTCACTGCAAAATCTTCTCAATGTTTCTGGGTTCTTGCCTTAAAGCCACTCTGCATTTTCTACCGTTGCCTTGGCAACTGCACAGTAATCTGGTTGGTCCTGGTTTGCCATTCTTTCCTCCTCGTGTTCCCTCCCTCCTCCTCCATGGTGCTGCTGGTGATAGGGTCTCTGCTTGCCTCTGCCCAATGGTTGGACTTCCCTGGGGGCTAACTGCCTTTCTGGGGGCAGTGGTGCGAGATGCTCTGAGGTGGTGGGAGGTGGAGCTTTTGTGGAAAACTTAACCTTTCAGTACACTGTGGTAAACACACACTTACAGGCTCACCTTTGCACAGACAGGTGTTTGTGCGAGTGCAGGTGCGCTTGATGTGTAAATGTTTTTTTAAGCACATAGGCATTAGTTTATACATGTACTACATTGAGTTTAGAGACATACATTCATAAGTGTACACAGATTCAACCAAATGAGGGTCATAGTTTATTTGTCTTTCCACAGATGTTTTGGTGTGTAGTTGTGTGTGTTTGAGCACAGAAATCCAGCACTGTTGTGGATTTATACTTATGACAGTGATAATGTTAAGCCTCGTCTTCGAGTTATCTCTCCACTGTTTTCTTTTCATTCCTGTCCTCACACAAACGTGCACACACACATTCACAAATACACACAGTCTTTGTGTTCTTCTGTTTCTCGATTCAACTGCATGTCTCTCATAAAATTCTCTCCCTTGTCTTCCATCGGGTCTGGAGCTTAAGACAAATACAGACAGTAATAAATAAAACAAGCAACAAGCTAAATAAAGTGTAGCCTCAAACACTAGAAGGGTTTTTTTTGCCAATATGTGCCTTGTTGGCCTTAGAAGAGTGCAATTTGATACCTTGTTGTAACAATCCTGTTGAACAATTTTGATGTATCAAAATCAAACTGAAACACAAGAGGCTATTTCATATTTTCTCTGCTCAGATGCTGGAAGAGTTTAAAAAAACATGGTCAATGGTCATTTTTACAAAAATCTATTTTTGAAAAGGGTCAAACACAAACAAGACTGTCTAATACTGTCAGACATTAAAACTTTTTTTGCAAAAATCCAGTTAATTTGTAAAATTTGCCGCCCTGACTTGATTGCGTGTCATTAAAAGGACAACTTTTTCAGGGGTGGAGATTCACTTCAGTGATCATCTGAGCAAAGCTTTGATGGTCTCATTCTAAAAGAGCACAGCTGCTGGGTTTCGTGTTCGGCTACACAAAGTTTAATGTTTCTGTGATCTGAGCACATTCAAAGAAGCCACGGACTGTCAGCGAACACAGTGGGAAGCACGCACCTTTCAGCAGGTACCACTCAAGGTAAAAGCATGAGGTGAGAGGGGAAAAAAACAAACTGTTCTCTGGAATAATAAAAGGGGATCTCAAATTTGGCAGCGAAAGCAAAACCTTGTAATTTGACTTTTTCTTTAAAGCAATGGAAACAAGGCCAATTTTGGGGAATTAGAAGCTGTGCTCACATTTTACATTTTTACACTGCGCCACTCTAACCTACAGCAGCAGCTGTTCAATGAAAATCCATTTATGTGGAATAGTCATCTTCAATGAGAGCGAATGAGATCCTGCAGAGACCAGCTCAGACTGCTGCTCCTGTTTCTGCTCCCCAAACAGAAACATTTAGAAACTCTCATCTCCCTGAAAGCTGCTCACCTTCTCTCACAAACCAGGCAATGAGAAAGGACAAGCACAGATACGCAGTGATGGAACAAGGCAGTCATCTCCAGCTGTGAGGACCACAGTGGGATTTTAAATCTATGCAGCTGGAGCCAGGGAGACTGAAAGAGGATGATACAATCAAACAGTCATATCTGGCAAAAAACCCAACAGAGAGAAAGTGAACGGAGCGTCTACCAATCCCAGACATCCAACATACACATCTTAATTCCTTAAAGATCAAGAGTGCATCTTACTGAATTGAAAAAAGGATACAATTGTGGTACATTTTTGAAGAAATTATTTAATATTAGAGTAATTTCTTTAAGAATATTTTTTCCAAACATTGCCTACATTTCAAGGGATTTTATTAAAACTTTGCTTTTACTCATAGTATACACTGCTCATCGCAAGCCACGTATTAAAGTCAAGGCCGGGGGCCGGATCCGGCCCTCCAGATCATTTTATTTTATTGTTAATAATGGCCCGATGTTATCTTGAGCTCATTTCTAACTCGTATAATTTTGAAAAAAATTATTTTGATAGAGGGTAAAATATTAAAAGTTATTTAAGGTTTAAGATGATTTATTCTGGAATAATATTCCTTCCTTTTTATTATTCATAATTACGTTAAAACGTTACCGTATTAAAGTTTCAAAAATTAGCATTCTGCTAGTTTTTTGGACTATTTTGGCATTTACTAAGATTTTTAGGCTATTTTGGAGTTTAGCTAATATTTCAGCTACATGCTAGCTGTTTGGCTAATTTAGGCTTGCTTCAGTTATTAATGTATGTTGAAGTTTAGCAATTCCTTTTTACATGCTTTTTTTTGTAATTTGGCATTCAGCAAATATTTTAACTGGCAATCAACCTCAGCATTTTCAGCTATCAGCGTCAGCGTTTTCAGCAATCAACTTCAACGTTTTCAGCTATCAACTTCAGCGTTTTTAGCAATCATTTTCAGCATTTTCAGATATCAGCATTTGCATCCTCAGCGGCCAAATTCAGCTTACACCATTTATAATAGCATTATCGCGGCTATGTTTATCCTGTTACACCTCTGTTGTAAGCTAGAAGAAAAGCAATAATAATCATCTGCAAATACATCAGAGGGGAGAGCTTACTTAAAACTACTTTTATTTGGGGAAAAAAGGTACTGAGCAACTTCAAGAAAGGCCCAACTTACTTGTAACTGATTATTACCTTTAAGTTATTCTTCTGATAAGAGGTTGGAAAGCTGCCTTCAGCCACGTTTATCCCTCAAAACTCCACTTTAACTCCTACATTTTAAATCTAGGAGGAGATGAAACATTCTTTTAACAAGACAAAACAAAGAATTGCCTAGCTCATCTACTGTATTTCCAATCCTCAAATTTTAGCAGACTTTAACAACAGAGTGAGGTTCCACAAGTCATTAAAAAAAACTTTTTTCTAACTGTCTAACTGTCTGAAATCCTTTGAACTTTTCATTTTGTTAAATGTAAAAAAAAAAAGTATTCCTTTCTATGGACAGCTTCCAGTTTGTAAACCAGTCCTTCACTTTGTAGATACCCATCCAAACATTTTACAGCAGTTTGAACTCTGCTGACTGACGTTCTCAGTTCCTTGGACATCTCCTTATATCCCCTTTTTGTTTTATGCAGTTCAGTTATCTTTTCCCGTAGATATTTTGATAGCTCTTTAGCTTTCTCAGGATCCAGAAATGTCAGTGTAGTACTGGATGCAGGATGAAGGATGTGTAGGGAGCCCAGAAACTCATTATGTGTACACACATTGATTACAGGTAAACAGTCACAGGTGAGGATGGTAATCTTGAGCTGCCATTCAAAGCCTTTAGTATCAGCTTGTGTTCATGTTTTCAGAACAGAGTCAACAGGGTATGTAAACCTTTAAACAGGATCATTTGGAAAGATTATGATTTAAAAAGAGTAAACACATTTTTCTGACAATAAATGGCTTCACCCAACCACTAACTACGAGTGGAACAAAAATGTTTCTTCATTCTATTTTTTGAATGAAAAAGGACCATGAAATCACAATTTATTCCAGAGTATTTAAACTTATGGGCATAATTGTATGCTAGCGCTATGATTTTACGTGAAAGTGACTGTTTGAGTTGCTGTAAATCAGGGGTGCAAACTCAAACGCACAAGGGGCCAAAATCCAAAACACACCTTAGGACAGGATGAACACTAAAACTACATTTTAATTTTAAAACTGTAACTTTTGAACATAATTATGAACTAGATTCATAACATTACCAGTGATAATGCTGAATCCTGTAAGCTGAATTTGGCTGCTAAAGATGCTAGTGCTGATAGCTGAAGATGCTGAAATTGATAGCTGAAAATGCTGAAGGTAATAGCTAATAACGCAGAAGCTGATAACCAGCTAATATATTAGCTAAATGCCAAATTAGCCTAAAAAATAACTTGCATATAGCTGAAAAAATAGCTAAACATTAAACTATCATAAAAGACTTAAAAAAGCTTAAATCAGCCATGTAGCTGAGGTATTAGCCATACTCCAAAACAATCAAAAACATCTTTGTGATACCAAAGTAATCCAAAAAGCTAGCAGAATGCCACATTTTAAAAGTAAAAAAAATAACTTCTTAACATAATTTTGAGTAATAAAAATGCAGGGATATTATTCCAGAATAAATCAACTTAAACATTCAATAACTTTCAATATTTTACTCTCCATAAAAATATATTTTGTCAAAATTATACAAGTTAGAAATAAGCTCAAGATAACATTGGGCCAACAATAAAATAAAAAGATCTGGAGGGCCAGATAGAATTACCCAGGGGGCCGGATTCGGCCCTTGGGCCTTGACTTTGACACATGCTATAAACCATCAGTTGTGAAACTTGTTCATTTTTAGTTTGAAATGAATATGCAGAGATGCTGAAGACATGATTTTGAAGACTGTTGAAAACCGCTCAAAAAAATGAAAGGTTAAGAAAAACATTCTCTTCAAGTTTACACACAGACAACTTGAAAGCATACCCACCTCCTCTGTTATAAGTGTTTAATCTTTGTTGTCAATCATGTAAGACACTTGAAGGCCCAATAGAGAAATTCTACAAAATGTTTAAAACATAATGACGGTGAATGATTTGTTGCTGAAAAGCTCATCGTTATGGTATTAGATCTTCCTCTGTTCTCATATTTACCCTGTTTTTCATCCACACTTTCAATCAGATGAAGAAGCGAATTCTAATAAACACTTATTGATGAAATCCTTCACTAATATTTTGCTCATTATGCTTCCAGCTTTTTTTCTGTATTTGATGTAATACATCAGAGGACTGTGGGCTTTACTAACGCTGGGAGGGGAGAACTAAGAGACCAAAAATCCTCAGACTCCACAGACTAATGAACTCCAGGAGGTTTGAAGGTGTTCTAAAGACCAACTTCTGACTTTAGGCCAAAGAACCCAGAGATGAACTCGTGACCACTGGTGACCAAGTCTGGACGGTTTCAATGACAATGTTTTGTCGCTCTGTATTTGCTTCTCAATCCGTCTGACTTTCAACGAAGCACATGTGATTTCATGATGACTTTGTTTCCTGTAAGAAGGTGTTTCAGGTCACTGGAGGCACATGGGATGGTAGTACTTACAGCACAGGTTGGACTTGGTCTGAGTGTTGTGGCTTGGCATTCCAAAGTAGTTGTCAAAAAGGTGAGGCCATCCATTATTATCCCCTGAAATATAAAAAGCAACAACACAGCTTAGAAATAATAAAAAAAACAACTAGAATTGAATGCTATGTTTTCATTCTAAATATAATAAAATACATTTGGGGTTCATACAGAAACATTCATGGAGACACTCTTCTCACTGGGTGGGGGTGTATCGTAAAAACCAAAATCATCCAAAAACAATAGAATTTTCCAAATAAAACAGTAAATGTGAATGTTAACTGATGCAATGTTCAGACATTGGCTTTCATGTATTACATGTACACAGCCGTTAAAGGACCAAAGGAACACTTCTGTGATCCCAAATTTAAATCATAGAAACTGATCTCAATATTTTAATACAAGTAAAGCTTTTCTATAAAAACACATGAAACCTTTTGTTTTTCAGTGAGGACTTTGAGGTCAGAATGAGTTCCATCGTCTGTCATTGAAGACGTCAGACGGTTGGAGCTCGACTCCAGTGGTCATCTCCAAGTTAAACATAGCTCGTAGTAACCGTCTGTTTAGCAGATGGGGATATTTAATCTCTACTCACGTTCTTGCCACCCACTCTTGTTACTCAATAAAGCACCCCCCACAAGCATGTTTGTGAACAGCTACAGTCTGCATGGAGATTTTACTAAGACAGTGGAGGAAGAATCTGAAAAACTGAGATGCTCTTGGTTTGGAACAGGCAAGTTTTAGTGATTGACTGAAGCTTACTGTTGACAAATAAGTGTTAAAAACACAAACAAATCACAAGTATCGAGGGCTGTTAGAGTTGTCTAAAAATGATTCATGAATAACATGAAAGGAAAATACTGAGTTCTGGAAGTTCCTTCTAGATCTGGACTTCAATGAGGATCAGATAAACTGCAGGACCCTGACCTTAAAGTCCAGAGAACATGATAGATTAGCAAAAAAAAAAATCTTATTAGATACAAGCTAATAGATAATACTATAGAGAATGTTTTTAAAAGTACTACAACTTACATGGAAATGTGAATTCTGGATGAACACAGGATTATTTAGGTAACAACAAAACTACAGTCAGGGAATGTCAGGTTAACCCTTTTAACCACTTTGCACCTAATGATGGAAATATGCATCAAACCACTTCTGCTCTAAAATCACCTTAATTTAGAATCTCCATGAAGGCATGGTGATTTGTGCATATGAGTTCTTGATTGGCAGATGCGACGCGGCCACCTGTCACACTTCAGATACACACTTCATCGTCGCTCAAATTGAGCTGCTGGCAGATCTTCCCGCCGGGCTCATTTGCTCAAATCACACCGCTGGACTTCAGATCGCCTCAATACGCCTCTGTTCCATTGACTTAACATTGAAACTGGTCGCCTCCACCGCATGAATCGCGTTATGTGCGAATGCACATTAAGACAACTGTGGCTTTCTGCCCTCCAGGGGGCGCTCCATTTAGTATGCAACATTACATGAAAGGATGAGGTGATGGTCATCTACAGCAGTGTTTTTAAACCTTTTTAGAGCCAAGCTACACTTTTTCCTTGACAAAAATCAAAAGGTGCACTAGCAACCAAGAATTAAAAAAAAGAGAAACTCTATAGAACATGTGTCAATGTCATGGCCCGGGGGCCGGATCCGGCCCTCTGGGTTATTCTATCCGGCCATCCAGATCATTTTATTATTATTATTTATTATTCATATTCATGTTAAAAAGTTACAGTTTGAAAGTTTTAAAGGGGGCCTTCCATGACAATTCTAAAATACACCCCTGCTCTCCAGTCTGTATATGTACACTCCCTCCTCGAGCTCGTGTACATTATTTGCAATAATTGAGACACAGATAATTTGAAGTTGCAACCATTTTTCCTAAAAGTTGTCATAACTTTCAGTAGTGTGCCGCCGCACCAACCACTGATCTATAGAAACCATGTAAATGTGCTCTTGATGTCAGAATCCTTTTCAACAAAAAATGGAATGAAAAATGACACAACAATAACACATTGTGTTGCAACTAGATCAATAGAAACAAGGCTCTTCTGAACATTACAAACACTATGTAACCAACATAAATCAGCGTTTTAGTGCAGAAAAACATGAGATTGAGGAAGACATTTCATTTCATGGATAATGCCACTGAGGGATTACAGCTGATTGCTAATGAGATCCTTCAGTGTCTCCTGCAAGATGTCACTCTGGTGTCTCCTATTTTCCCTTTTTCCCCATTTCATTTCGTTATCCCGTGGAATTAATGCAAACCTTCCGCTTGTTACGCTGGTGAAAAATACTCCCACTCAGTTATCCTGACTGCTCAAGGTGATTTAGGGAAGAAAGTATCAGCTTGAAGCAGAATGGACTGAACAAAGCTCCATCGCTCCACAGGCAGTCCTCCTGATCTGCATGCTAAATGAGCCACACTGGGAAGTGCACACAAGCGTGTTAATCCACCAAAGTAAAGCTCATGGTGTGATGTTGGAAAACAGATCACTGTGTGATATGTGACACGGGAATTTTACCGTTTACTTAGAAAACATCACAGGTAGAGTTTTCTCAAGTCAGTGTCACTGCAGTCCCAAGTCTCTATAGTTCAGCCAAACCTTCAGGAATGAAAAACTTTTCTTTACACCTTTAAATTCTATACATTAGTAAAATGAAACAAACAGCAGTTCACTTTGTAAGAGGAATTTGGCCTTTACCATAGTCACTTCACAAAATATTCTCCCTTCTGTCCATAATAGTTATATTTTACACCTAATATCAGAATAAACCTAACAGAACAATACATGGGAAACACAGATTTATTCTAGGTGAGTTATTTTATTTCCCTGTACTTGTTCCAGTTGATTACAATCCACAATGACAGGCAGTGCAGGGTGTTGGTTTCAACAAAGTTTCATTCATTCCTGCAAATGTGTCTTTTTAATGTTGTTTCCTGTTTTAATAAAGCCAAACAGACAGTAGTGAAATGACCACATCTGTGAAGCATAAAATGTTTCATCATTTTACAGGTTAAGTTTTGACACAATCCTTATTTTTTATCATTAGTTTATAAAAGAAAGCAGCTTTATATTAATGTAACTGTCTGGTAAAAACAAATAAAAGCTCAACTTCTGGTTACAGGAAACCTGTCGCAGTTTAACCTCAAGATAAACAAAAGATTCCTTATGAACCACAGTTAGTAGAATTAACACAAATGTGTTCACTGAACCATGAATAAACGCTATTTTCATGTGGGTTTAAAATACAGGAGTAGAAGTGCTGCTCTTATATAAGATACAATAATATTTGTGTGAAAAGCGTAGTTATCTAGATACATAAGAGCTTGGAGAGTGAGAGAATGCTGGGAGTGGAGGTGAAGCTTAATGATGTCTATTTTTAACAATGGAAACTGAAGAGTTGTGGAAACTACAGATGAATAAACCTGTTGAATCACAGAATGAAGTTATGGGAAAGAGTTTTGGCTGAGGTCAAAAGGGAACACTTGTAAAAGAAAAAAAGAGTTGTTTCAGGTCAAGTAAGATATTAAGCCAGGATTCAGAGAAAGAAGGACGCCAGAGTTTTGCAGAACATGGATGACAGTTGGAAGACACAGGTGAGATGTTGCAGGTAAAGTAGAAGAGTTCAAGGTGGAGGTAGGACTCCACCAAGGCTTGGAGAGGTGTGTCCAAGCAGGTTGAAACAGGTGGAGGAAGGTTCCAGTGTGTTGCATGCCCAAAGAGTGTCATCAACAATGAAAGCAAAAGTGTAAAAGACTGTGGTGAGAGCAGCCATGCTGTTGGTTTAGAGACTAATGCAAAGACAGGAAGCAGAGCTGGAGGTAGCAGAGATGAAGATGCGGAGATCAGGATGGATCAGGAATGAATCCATCAGAGGATCAGATCATGGTATGTTCTGGAGATCAATGCAGGAACAGATGGAGATGTTTGGACAGGTTGATAAGAGGAACAATGATGATGGTAATGGGATGCTGAGGTTGGAGATACCAGGAAAGAGGACTAGAGGAAGAGGAGCTTCATGGACGTAGAAAAGGAGGATGCAAAGAAGAGGGTTAGATGGAGGAGAATGACTTGCTGAAGTGCCCCCAAAGGAAACAGCTAAAAACTAACAGGTATTTGGTATTTCACAGATTTTCTGACCATCTCTTAGTTCTGACAATTTATTAAACAACAAAAGACTTACAGAAACAAAATATATTACCCCAAAAAACCTGAGTTAAACTTTGCTAAAGGGAAAAAAAATCTATTTCTAAAAAAAAAACACACAGACACACAAAGCATTGCATTTTTGCAGAGACCCAAAGGTTAAACAATGACTCCTACATTTACAGCAAGTTTAGCTGCAACCCTCAATAACTCACAGACGAGGATTTGACATTTTCAACAAACCTCTAAACAAACTTCAAATAAAGGACAATGATCTAAAGGCCTTTGAGCTCTCTCTGCATCTCAGAGGATAAAACACAGATGAACCAGGGACGTCTGTGAGAAGACATACTAATGACCTTCTTCCTTCTATTATAAAAAGGGATTTACAGTTTTATCAACTTTTTTTTGTTGATTTAAACCAGAATTTATTTGTTAACTTACCCACAGTCGAACGATTGTCTTTTCCATACCTTAACTTTGTCTCATCTATGTATACAGATGAAGGACGCTGATTTTGTTTGGCTGCAAATTTGAAGACAAATGGTATCATCTTTAGGGGTTAATATCTCACCTGACACTGACCTCTCAGCTTCAACGTTCGCTGCTGGGTTTGAACTCCTGCAGGTCATCCTGACCTCTTCTGCATGCCTAAATTGCTCATTGATTTTTTTCGTTTAAAAGAGATAGGAAAACCCAAAAGGACTCCATCATTTTGACACATGAGGGCACAGGCATTGATCTTCTGTGAAGTTCTATAATTCACTACCTCACTGGTGAGAACCGCATGGAGATGACGTGACTGTCCTACCAGAGAACATCGTAAACCCTGTGCTGTTTGATGCCATGTAGGTGTCAGTCCAGAGGGACTTAGAGCTGCTGGATTAGCTTCAGTGGGAGTTCTCTGAGTTTAAAAACTATTAGCCTGCATACAGGATTTGTCGAATTGTGATATCTTCCTTATAAATTCAAAATGTTTGAATGTGGGTGTGTTGGAAACTGGGAACAGAGCAGGAGTTAAACTTCAAATAGAACTGAAAGCCTAGAAGAAACCCGTTTGTCCGAGGTCCAGCACTGCCTGTGCAGTGGGCTCCTGTCATGTGTTTGGTAAAAGAAAAGCTTTACCTGCTTAAAGATTTAGTCATGACTGCCCTTTCAGGTAGAAACAGACTGTCTGCAGGTGGTAGGATGATCCACGTTGCACCGCGGAGGAGGAACACATCTTCACGTAGCCGCTCTGAAATGTACATTTTAACGTCTGTATTGAGTTTTGTTTTTTTTCCTGACTTTTTAACACTAGAATCCCTGGAACTTTCAGCTTCTGCTGCAATGCCCCCCTCCCCTTCTTAAAGTAGTGTTGTGGTGATCACCTTAAACCATCAACAATGACTTCCTGATTTTCGCAATGCAGATTGTAAGGTTTAAATTTGCAGGTG
>NC_050521.1:3314349-3340580 GCF_002922805.2 Oryzias melastigma | reverse complement strand
TCTTCCTTGCGCAAATTTGCGCAGGCTTAGGACTTCTAGTGTTAAAGTTATAAAACCAATGTTATGTATTTGTCAAACGCATGCAGCCACACGCTAACGTAGAATTAAAGTCCAAATTTGAAGACACAATTTTTTCCACATGTCCTGATTGGAGCCTAAATGTTGGAGTGGAGAGAAGCTTAGGGCAAGTGTCCCCAAACTACGGCCCGTGGGCCGGATCAGGCCCACCTTCATATTTGGCCCAGCCTGCCACACACTATCAGAAACGCAGATTGAGACCCACATTATCATTATTTGTCTTCCATACATTTTTTTGGATGTCCATAGCTCTTCAGCTCTTTCACCTATTTAGCTCATTCAGCTATTGCAATATTCTGCTCTTTTTATGCTGGCTTCTTTGACTGTTTTAGCAGCAACAAATAATTTTTAGGGTATATTGGAGATTAGCTAATATTATAGCCACAGGCAAGCTATTTTGGCAAATTTAGACTTTTTCAGTTTTTTGGCTAATTTGGCATTTAGCTAATATTTCAGCTACATGCCAGCTGTTTTGGCTAATTTAGAATTTTTTTCAGTTTTTAAGAATAATGTGGCATTTCTCCAATATTTTAGTAAGCTATCAGCTTCAGCGTTTTCAACTATGAGCTTCAGCATTTTATTTATCGATTTCAGCCTCTTCAGCTATTAGCACTAGCATCTTCAGTGGCCACAGTCAGCTTATAGCATTCACACTAGCATTATCACAGGTAATACTATATATCTATTTTTGTTACAATGTTTTAGTATTATTTTTTTCTATGAAGATTACAGAAATAAATTATTTTAAATTTGGCTATGTGTGGCTTTCTGGAAAATATACATATTTTCATTTCATATTTTCAAATATTTACATTTAGGCTGTGACTAGTACACGTTTTCTGTTAGTCTACAAACTGACCCCGGCCCCAGATCAGAGAAGAGAACAGTTATGTGGCCCTCATTAGAAAAAGTTTGTGGACCCCTGGCTTACGGGTAGGATACATTAACTGTATAAGTGGGAACTGGACTGAGTAACCCTTCCCCTCTTGTGTTCCACTTAGGAAAAACCCCGAAGCTGGTTGCAAGAAGGCCAAAGTCCCATAGACTTCCACTGAGAAATAGACAGTTATTTCTCAGTCCTTTCTTTATTAGTCAGAATAATCATTCTTGCTCTGATGCATTCTTGTTAACACGTTATTTCTAATCCTATTTTTTAAGGATATTTTTCCTAATCCCAAGTTATTTGAGGTATAAACTGACCAATCAAAGACCTCAGTAAAAGCATGTAGCTCCCGCCGCCCCGCCTCGAACGTTTGATTGACAGATTTTCCTTGCCTGCTTTCAGTGGGAGGGGTGTGACACAACCTCACTCATGATTGCTGGCCTGATTTTACGAGGGCCGAAGGTAATGCATTTCCTATGGTGGACCTCAACGTTTGCTATGTCCAGTTCATACTTATATAGTCAATGGTAGGATAGCAATTTGGAGTCAGTCAAAAAAAAAGACAAACCAAAAGGATTGGAACCTTTGGACAAACATAAAATACACCTTTTTTTTAACCAGCACACAAACAAATTCATTTTGGATCTTTCTGTTCAGGACACATTTTTTTTTTTTTTTTTAATAAACTGTGTTCCCTTTCTCTTGCTGGTGTCCAGTTTCTATATGTTGTGGTCCCATTTTGTATTTCCCCTGGACTTGAGGCAGATTTGCCTGTGGGGGCTCGTCCGGGTTATGGCCCATTTGGTCAGGTGCTTATGTTATGCCCTGCACCCCTAGATATATGGTGCATAACAACAGCTAGCGTTGCTTTTGTCTTCTGCCCTGGTGTTTTCGGTGTTGTGCGCTTTTGTCTCGTGTCAGTATGCTATTTTATTGGTAAATTTATTTTTTTTTGCTCGTGCTGTCACTTTTTTAAGGCTTCAGTCTGTGTCAGTACATCGTTTGAGGGGCATGTTGTTTCTGTACCTTGTGCCGACTCTACGTTTGAGCTATGGGGTTCATCCCATTTTGACCAGTGCTCAACACTTTCCGTAAGAGGAACCGAATATTTTAGTAGACGATCTGTGCTCCTAATGTCTGAAAACAGACTGCATCCAGTTCCAACATGGCTGTACACCAAAGAACAAAGAAAGTCCACAAAGACGTGAGATAACTTGATTGTCCTGCACAGATTAGACTTCCACCTGAGAGAACACCTCTGACATGAATAGGACAAAGACTTAAGTCAGGATTACTTATCCACAAATGTTCTTCTGGAAAAACGGTCACTCATTCCCAGAAACATACTAAACCTGTGGAAAGATGTCCCAGAAGAACCACCGGTGATGTAGCTTCAGCTGTAGATTAATGGGGGTGGAGGGTATCCAGGTTGTTTAAAGACTGTCTGTTACATAGGGAACAGGTTCAGTTGTGTGTACAGGCAAATGAGCTAGTACTTTTTACATTGTAGCAAATGAAAAGAGTGGAGACATCAGCAGAAATCACACCAGCTTGCTAACGGTTTCTGATCAAAAGCCTCAACACTCGAAAGTAACTCCAATGAACGTGATAAAAGCAGCCGGGATAAAAAGACAAACCTCAAACTTGGCATTAATTGATAAGCTCAACATAAATGTTAATGAGCTTCTTAGCAATCTCTGAGAAACACACACATGCACACAAACACACACACATTTTTTAAAACCAAGAAAATATTTTAATATTGATTTCTACATCAGCTCCTTCATTTAAAACAGTTCTTATAAACTAGATTGCAGTAAGTTTCGTCTGACTGCCTCTTCACTGCACCGGTCTTCTACTCCTCCTCGTTTGTTTTTTTATGTTTCCTAATGTCACAATCACAAACAAATGTCTCTGCAATCGAGATATCAATAAAAAATAGAACAAAAAGAACCAGCACGCAGATGAATTTTTAATTTCTACATTAGAACAGCGTTTGGTTTACCACATGAATTTCATATTCATTCATTACACAGATTGGAATGTAGATGTGGAAGAAATGCATAAACTATTCTCCAGTATTTCATCAGAGCGGCCTGTGGCTCGCTGAAATGCAAACAGATCCACAGAGGTTCCGGCGGGTTTCTGTAATCATTGCTGCATGACTTTTGAGACAAACTTACAGGATAGCTTAAGTTGCTACACTGAAATTTGATTTGAAAGACAGATGTTGCAGCTCTAGCACTTAAGAAAAGAGTTTTGCCCTTCACTCTACATTAAACTTGAAACTCAGAGAGAAAAACGTCCTCATGATGGATGCAGAGCTTTAGTAACGATGACACATTGAAGGGTTCAGGCATCAAACGTGTGACTGGTTCTGCTCGCAGGTTTTTCATCTGACTTTCATCTTCACATTTTTTCATTAAAAATTGCGTCATCGGTGTTCCAATGTTATGTATGCGCCTGACCTTACTTCTTGTGTTTTTTCTCATTGGATCCGAAGCAGCATGTGTCATTTTACCCTTCGATAAAGTTTGGAGTAAATACAAGACTTGTGTTTGTAGTATTGCTGAAAACAAATAAAAGTTGTCTGAAACACAAAAAATATATTAATTTTGCTTCTTCAAAGACAGATTTCATTCAGACAGAAAAATCAAAATTCTTGTAGACATTTGTAAGTCAGATAATTATTTTCAAGACAAACAAATCTCCATGGTCTGCATTAACAGGGCTGAAATTTAAAGAAAGGTGGTGCTTGACTAGGACAGGAGTCAAAGCATCTTCAACTTTAGTGACGGAAATCCAATCAGAATCACAAAGGCTCATTTTCTAAGATATTACACGCAACAAATCTTTACCTTGTAACCCTACAACAGTTCAGAGCAGCTAATGCTTGGATCTCTGTCATCCACCAGGTTTGTGTTTGTTCCGTCCTGCTGCTGCTGCTGCTGCCTGACCTTTTTTCCATCCAGTCCTTCTGCTCACCTGGCAGGTGTGGACTTTAATTGCCACCTGCTGTCTATTTAGGACAGATGAAGCCACAATAAGCCAGGAAGGGAGCAGAGCAGCAGGCTGGGATTCAGTTTTGGTCTGTTTTGGTCTCTTTTACCCTTTTTTGGATTATTATGATTGTTATTTTAGTTTGGGTTTGGACCTTGGTAGTCTTAGTTTACAGGCTTTGTTTATTTGTTTTTAGGTCATTTTGGTTAGACAGCCATTAGCAGGGAGCTGCTGACTCCAACTGTCGACATGTCTGGGTCAGCAGTCTCCATGACTTGTTTTATTTTTGGCCAAAGTTCAAAGTCCCTTTTGGTTTGTCTTTTTGTTTTAACCAGCACACTTGTTTAACTGTGTTCTCTCATTTCAGGACAAAGGGGGTTCATTTATTTAATAAACCATGTTCATTTTATTTATTTTGGTGTCCAGTCTTTGTTATTGTCGCCCCGACCTGAGCCGGGTTTAACCACAGGGGACGTAACAGTGCTACAGAGGCTATGAACAGATGGTGGAGCTTCACAACCCTCCACAACCTGGACCACATCTATAAAACCTGCTGCACACCGACATAAGCAGAAACATGGGCACAAATGTGACATGTTTTGGCAAAAACATTAATATTCATAAAGAGCAACTGTGATACAGAGATAGAGCGTTCGACTTCTAATTAGAAGATTGTAGGCTTGGTCCCGCCTACTTCCCTCAAGTCATTGAACCTCACATGGCTTCTGGTGGTTACAGGTTGAAGCATGGTAGCAGAGCATCAGTGTGTGGATGGATGGGATTGTGATTGTAAAATTAGGTTGAAAATAGTCATAAATGTCATAATGTGTATGAAATAGCAGAAAGACTGAGTTTAGCAACATTTGTTTATTTTTAAAGCAATATAACAGCAAATAGTATGCTGTCACCTTCACTAAATAATTGTCTACATTTTTTTTTCAGATTTTTCAGGAAACACAAAAACAAATAAACAAACAAAAAAAACAGAACCATTTGTTGAATATATATTTACTAACAGTTTTAATCAAAACAGCGACACTGCTCACAAAAATTAAAGGAACAATTTTTTTATTGGGGTCTGTCATGAATTGAATTAAAACTGTCTGATAATTTTCTGGTTGGTTAAACAGCTGAGGGCCTCGTTAATCAATTTCAGCTGTATTGGTGTTCATGGAATTAACAACAGGTGCACTTCAGTGGCAACAATTAGAAAACCCTCCAAACAGGACTGGTGTTACATGTGGAGGTCATTTCAAGTTTCTCCCTCTTGATCTTTTTTGGCTGGTTTTCCACTCGTGCTGATTTTGGCTTGATAATTATCTCTACTGGCAGTATGAGGAGATTCCTTAACCCTACAGAAGTTGAACAGGTTGTCCAACTTCTCCAGGATGGCACATCCACACGTGCTGCAGCAAGAAGGTTTAATGTGTCTCCCAGCACAATCTCCAGAACATGGAGGAGATTTCAGGAGACTGGTGGTTATTCTGGGAGAGCTGGACAGGGCCGTAGAAGGTCCTCAACCCCTCAGCAGGACCCATACCTGCTCCTTTGTGCAAGGCGGAACAGGCTGAGCACTGCTCGTGCCCTACAGAATGACCTCCAGAGGGCCACTGGTGTGAATGTCTCTACCCAAACAATCAGGAACAGACTTCATGAAGGTGGCCTGAGGGCCCCACGTCCTGTAGTGGGCCCTGTGCTCACTGCCCAGCACCGTGGAGCTCCACTGGCATTTGCTCAAGAACACCAGAATTGGCAAGTCCACCACTGGCGCCCTGTACTTTTCACAGACGAGAGCAGGTTCACCCTGAGCACCTGTGATAGACGTGAAAGAGTCTGGAGAAGACAAGGAGAACGTTATGCTGCCTGCAACGTGGTTCAACATGACAGGTTTGGTGGTGGGTCAGTGATGGTCTGGGGAGGCATATCCATGGAGGGACGCACAGACCTCTACTGCCTAGGAAATGGTGCTCTGACTGCCATAAGGTATCCAGATGAAATCCTTGAACCCATTGTCAGACCCTACGCTGGTGCAGTAGGTCCTGGTTTCCTCCTAATGCACGACAATGCCCGGCCTCACGTGTCAAGAGTATGCAGGCAGTACCTGGAGGATGAAGGAATTGAAACAATTGAATGGCCTTCACCATCCCCTGACTTAAACCCAATAGAACATCTCTGGGACATTATGTTTGGGTCCATTAGGCGCCGCCAGGTTGCTCCTCAGACTGTACAACAGCTCAGGGATGCCCTCACACAGATCTGGGAGGAAATGCCACAAGACACCATCCGTCGTCTCATTAGGAGCATGCCGCCACGTTGTCAAGCATGCATACAAGCTGGTGGGGGCCACACAAGATACTGAAAAGCATTTTGAGATGCAGAAATTAAGTTTTGGAAAAAATGGACTAGCCTGCAACATCTTCATTTAACTCTGATTTTATGGTGTCTACAGAATTGAGCCTCTGTAGGCTGAAAACTTTTATTTCCATTAAAAGACTTAGCATCTTTTTGTTCCTAAGACACTGCCCTGTCCTTACTTGTATAGATATCCAACTTCAAATTGAGATCTGATGGATCTAATGTGTTTCTTTAAAGTGCTCCTTTAATTTTTGTGAGCAGTGTATAACAACACATGCCTAAAGACATACAAACAACAACGTACCTCACAATACAATGATATCACGATATTGCGATGATAAGATAATCATCTCTAATAACTCACAGTATATAGAAGAACAGATGTTTATTAGGAAAATGTATTCCCTCCTATTTTTTTGTTTGAATGCAATCAGCAAACAACTTGTGTCTAATTTTGTGTAACAAATATTAGACACTTTTGTGCAACGTTGCTGAAATCAGTTGACAAGCATTGACACCAACTGAATTTGAATTATTTGTCAAATTCAGTATTAACAATAGTAAACATGAACAGCAGTGACACTATTTAATGCAAAATTGCTGTAACAAACAGAACAAAACTTAAATAATTCTGAGTGTGTGCCAAAATATCAATATTGCAATATATCGCGATATTTACATGGTCCCCGCGACAGTCAGTCTTGCAACACGCGCCCCCAATCTACCTCTGAAGGAACGTCTCACCAAAGGAATATAATGTTTCACAGCCTCTTCAAATGAAAATAAAAGATTGATACCTGGTGAGAACCCATTGAGAATCAATCACAGGATCAAATATTGTGATATATTGCAATATCGATATTTTGGCACACACTCAGAAGCTTCTGAGAGGGAAAGTTTGAAATAAACGTTGCCATGCTAAACGGAAGAGCTCAGAAGTCATCCACAGTTGGTCTTCCAGAATCTGTGTAAAATGCTCTTTTTCTTGAACTAGTCACCATCTGGAAAAGTTGGTAAAAATTCCTGACCTAGGCAAAATAAAATCACCACACTCTTGAGATAGGTAGTTATATTAAATGGGTAAAAGGGCAAGATCTGTTTAACAGAGGATGTAGGAAATTTTTTACCAGAGGTGGCATGCACCATGAGGACAGGATTTAGGCATAAAAAATATTTTTTGTCAAAAAATGACTCAGGCAATTATTTTAAGAAGGTGAACATGAGTCAAACCCACAATTTCCTCACAGAGAGGACACTGCTGCTTGGCCACTGAAATGAACACTTATTTTAAAAACATTTGTTTCTCAGTGTGTGAAAACTGCTGTAAAAAACTTCAACGTTTGTGAAAACATTTATGATTGCTGCTTTCCAAGAGCAAATGGCAATAAAGCAGATATCATCTATGCAGCATCGAGAGCTGCGAGTCCATCACACAGAGCGGCAGGCTCCATCTCTGACGTGAACACATGCTACAGAAACAACATCGACTGTCAGCTGCTTCTAAGAAAAATGTATGTTGAAGCTTTCATTGTCGATGCTTTTTTGATTGACCACTACAGCTTTCCACTGGCTCTGGTTTTCAGAACTTCTTGGAATACGGTTAAATAAATGGTCACACTCTTCATCATGAGACGGAACATAATGAATCTGCTGCAGATGTTTGATACATCCGCTATCAGAAGCTTTACTGGAAACTCACAGAACAGGTCACATGTTAAGACATGAGGGCAGCACCTGTGGGCTTAGCTTTACAAAGGAGATCATTGGGGTCGTTTGTTTCTAAAGGGGCTGGACGGGTAATATGTGATTGAACGGATCTGTCTGGATCTATAAAACAGCAGATAATTCTGTCGGCTGCAGCCAGATGCTCCACAGGCAGACATTTGGTAATCACATTTTTGGAAAGAAAATATGATTAAGAAGGTTGGAAGCAAATATCTCTTAAATATAAACAGCTGTTGCAATATGTCAATATTAGACTCATTTTTAGAAAGATGACTTCTGTTGCTATAAATGTTTTAACAAAGTGAGGTATGATTTATTAAATAATAGCATCTCTTTAGAAATATTAAAAAAAACAACCCTCTGATTTATTTGAATTTATGTTCATTAAAATACATATTTGAATACATATAAATAACTTCACATTACAAAGGAGAAAAACTAGAAGAATGCAAACATCACATTTCAAAGAAGCATACAATTAATAAATAAATAGAATGGTTTTGTCATCTGGAGAACCATAAAACAAATAATAAAGTGGAGAAAACTCAGGTCTACAATGTGAATAATCTTTTAGAGGGAAGATGCTCAATCATCTGTTAGAGTGAATAAAAATATAGCAAAATACTTTTGAAATAAGGTTCCTCAAAGTACCACTGTTGAGCTTTTAGAAATCTTATTAGTCATCTTAACAGTTCAAACGCACAAATAAGATGAAATGTTTTAATGAGTGAAATGGTTTATTTCAAGCAATCATTTAATGATGCATAAAATAGAAATATATTGCATAATCAATCACATCCAGAAACATGTCAGACATTGGATAACTAGACGTCAAAAAATAAACTGCTTGAAAGGGAGTGGGGGAAGTGAACTTATATAATCCCACCTTAGCTCGACCTTAGCATTGTCTTATATGAATCATCAACATCCGGTTCAGGATTTATGATCAAATATTTATACCCAACAATCATAGATTCAAGTTATTAAGGAACCGGATACGGTAAAGACACATACACACCCATCCAACTGTAACAGACATCATAATTATAATATTTTAAATCAGTTTCCTCGAGAAAAATCCTGATTTCTCAGTTCAAACATGTAGACCAAATTCTTCTCTCCCTTCCCCTTCATTAATCCCTCCAAACGGAGAGTTATGAAAAAATAGAATCTCATACTTCAAAAGTCACTTTATTATGTCACTAATAATTGCATTAGCATTATCTTCTTTTGTTTTAGATTTTGTGTTTACATATGGAAGAAGTAAGGAAACACAATTTCGATTCACGGTGTGTCTACTACATATGTTGACATGACAACAAAGCTACTTGAACTCGTTTTGTCTTTGCTTTGTTGTACTGTCATCTAAAATTCTTTTAGTTTGAATAACATATTTCTTCAAAAAGGTCCAAATAAAAAAGTGCAGGAACTCCAGCGAGTCTGACTTAGTCTGACTGATTTCTTCCTCAACTGGAAGAGAGGCTCTGTGTGGCCTGAAGCGACAGACTGTAAAACTCACACAAGAGGATTCAAGAAAAGATCGATTCACATGACAAAAAAAATAAAAAATACAATTCCATGTTTCTGATCTTTTCTAAGCCTACAAGTCAAAAGACATTCTGTTTCAGGGTGAGTACAGTTCAGACTTACAATCTTCAGCTAGAATTTAAAAGTCAATGCTCCACCAGGCTTGAGGGAAAGTTGGTTATGAGCCAAGGGATGAATGAAATGTGAATGTTCACTTTCACTTTGTAAAAGTATATTTTGCCTTCATGTCTCCTCTGAGGTGCTTTACTCTCTTATTGTCAGCCAGTGACTGCAGTCTTTTGTCTCTTTTAGCCTGAATCTGTCAAATCTAGAAAGAGTCTTTAAAGCCTGAAAATGACTCTGAGGTCTTCATCTGTCAGGTCATGCTCAATAAAACAGAAAAGAATAGCCATTAAATCATTAATAATGGAGCATGATGTGTTGAAGCCCTTGTGATATCATATCAGTTCCAAATAGTCATCTGTTTCATTCAGTCTGAGTGGATCATCTCTGACGTCACCCATGGGATTGGTGCGACTGTGAAAATAAGGTCTGAAGCGGCCATATTGACACAGGTTTGCTCTGCCTTTTTTTTAACTCAAGATTGCCTTCAAAAAACGTTAAAACAACCAACAGTAATGTCTGGCCCTCAGATTTGCCAAAATCGAATTTTAAGTAGAAATGTGCCTTACAGGAAGGAAATGTAATTTGTATTTTATTTTACTTCTGAATATCTATAATTAACATTTAGAGTAAACATGAATAAAATGCACTTAGTATTTGTGGATTTTTATTTGAAAAAATAAACACAAATCTAATAAAAATGTATTGTTGAATATATTTTGAACACTATTTAATTTTTCCATATCACTACACATGAATTTGGCCCACCATCATAATTAAAATAGACTTTTTGATGTCACAGATTTTCCAAAATGGCTACCCAAACAGAAGAAGCAATCATCAGCATGTGCATTAGGGGCACATGTATTTCTTCATTTGTTTTTTAATAAATATACATTAAACATGTTTACAATGACTCAAACTGAAGCAAAAATAAACATCAAATTATTTTGAGTCAACATGCTTTAGAAGATTTTTGTTTTAACCTTTGTGCAATCTTATAGGGTTTGGATGACCCCACCATTACATTGATTTGTGGTCCCTCCCATGACAAAGGTGGACAGGATTTCATGTCTGCCACAGACACCAGTTAAGATAAAATATAACTGAAAAAAAGCAACTTTCAGTGCGCCATCTTGTGGGTTCCAGATGACCCCACTGCCAACATCAACACTCCTAAGATAGCACAAGGGTAACGATAAATTGACCTAAGTCTCACAAATTCTAGATTGTATGAAAGATGCTCTCAGTGACCTATAGTGCTGGAGTGTCTGCCCTGAAACAAAGACAGGTTCAAATTAGGGATGTCCTGATCAGGTTTTTTTGGACCTGTTGGTGATCATGTGGCATGGATCGAAGTTTACTGCTTACCCTTCAGCAGAGGATGGGTCAAATGCAAAGAAGAATTTAGCATACCCAGATTTAATTTATACCATTAAAACGGTGAAGATGGTAAAAGTCTTTTTGATAATGATGGAAACAGTTCAAACAATTACACAATCTCATGGCCAGTACTTTCTTATTGAACTCTGGCTAGTATTAGTTTGAAACTTCTTATTTACAGGAACATCAAGGGCTGACAGAGGGATCTGGTGGTGACAACTACTGGGGATTGTAGCCCCTAAACTAGAAAAGTCTCCCTAGATTTTAGAAACATCAGTGGTCTATGTTCAGAAAAGTGGGCAGTAGAAAGTTTTGGATGTTTAGATATTTTGAAGAAGTGGATCTCAACTAGAAGGCAACTAAAAGTGGAACTACTACTTCACTGAGCGGTCCATCCATCTTCTTGGCCGCTGCTTCCCTTCCGGGGTCACGGGGGTGCCGGAGCCTATCCCGGCTACTGATGGGCGAAGGCGGGGTACACCCTGGACAGGTCGCCAGTCTGTCGCAGGTGAGCGGTCCATGACCTTGATATATCTTGTGGGCCACCTGCATGTCCTGTACAGGTTTGGCTATTTTTCACCCACAGGAAGCCACCATATGGGCAGTTAAGACTAAGGTTTAAGATACTGAAGCTGCTTCTAAGAATAACTAGAAAAGTTGCATTGCCTGCAATAATGCTAGTGTGAATGTCTTTTGCTAAATCTGGTTGCTGAAAAGGCTGAAGCAATTTACTCTAAT
The DNA here is from genome assembly GCF_002922805.2 of Oryzias melastigma. Classification (NCBI taxonomy): domain Eukaryota; kingdom Metazoa; phylum Chordata; class Actinopteri; order Beloniformes; family Adrianichthyidae; genus Oryzias; species Oryzias melastigma. The sequence continues at coordinate 3,328,768 of NC_050521.1, read as the reverse complement.
TGTTGAAGGGAATGCAAGATTTGCTAAAAGACTGGAAATTTCACTGAAGAATTATAAAAGACCCCTAAAATTTCTGAAAACATGTTTAGTAAGTTTGCTTAATAATCCTCCATACATGCCAATTTTGAAAAGCATTTTGTGTGTTGCTTAAATATGAGCTAAACTCTAAATTAGCCCAGAAAACCTAGCTGATGCCAAATTAGCCTAAAAAGCTAGCACATTGCTAAAATACTTGCTCAACTCCAAAATAGCCTAAAGATTTTCAGTAAAATTAGTCAAAAACGTAAACCTGTTGATAAAATATTAAGTAGCCTAAAACCTGAGTAGATAACAAATTAGCCAAAAATATTAGCCTGTTCCTAACTAAAACTCAAAAGTAGCATCACATCCTTATAGATGACAAATTAGCTAAAACTAAATGTCAGCATGTTGCTAAAATATTAGATGAAATGAGCATGACTCTAAATTGCCCCTAGGTGTGACTGTGAGAGTGAATGTGTGTGTGATTGAGGCCCTGTGACAGACTGGAGACCTGTCCAGGGTGTACCCTGCCTTCGCCCTTCAGTAGCCAGGTTAGGCTCCGGCACCCCGCGACCCCGAAAGGGAAGAAGCGGCCAATAAAATGAATGAATGAATTAGAATAAAAACCTTAGTAAATGCCAAATTACCAAAACGAGTTAGCTTAATGCTAATATAACAGCTCATTGCCAAATTATTTAAAAATGACTGTAAACATTGAAGAATTTGAAAAATTTCTCATTCACTTCCTATGGGGCATATTTTGCTCAATATTTCAATAGCGATAAAGTTTATGAACAGCAAAAATACAAGCAGTAACGTCCTGAACGAGCTGAATGTTTTGATACCAACATTGCTGAAATCGCTGAAAGTTTGATTGAGTTTTTAAGTGCTGAAAAATGTATGGAAAGGAGCAGAAGAATCACTGTAGTGTGAATGCTTTGAAGTATTCTCACAATATTTATGTTCATGTGAGTATGAGATCTATTTTGAAAGACTGATGTCTACCCATCATTTCTTATGAGGCCATGCTTTCATCTAGAAATAAATTGATTTACTCCAAAGAGTGGCATGCGCATACATCAATGGGCGTTTGTTTTTTAAGCTTCACAAGCTCCCGACCAAAACTGGACTTCTCACTAGTTAGAGCATCAAATATGAGGAAACCATGACAAGAGCGTTGCTACAAGAGACAGAAGACAGCTCAAAAAAGAATCATGCAAAAAAAAAAAATGATAATGACACATAATTGTTGCACTTTTTGTGTTAGCTGTTTGTTCAATCTGACTATAAAAGTCAATGTTTGAGAAAAGCATACAGTACAAGCTGCAGCTGAATGACTGCAGGTCACTGCACCACGTCATGCTCTGAAAGGAAAATCTGAAAAATCAGGTGTTCATGGTATTTGGAGGGGGTCCAGACAGTGGTTAAGTTAGCAAACATGTTCATTCATGCTTGGAATTTGTTGGTAGCAGGTGACACAAATACTTGACCTACTGTCCTGTGTCCTCCAACTACATAATCTTCCAGTTTCTTTGTTGTAGTGCTGAGACACAACAACAGCATATTTAGCTAGTGACTGTGAGCAAGAGACGGGCTTCACATGCAACACTGCAGCCAAGATGCTGTTTATGAGGACAGATGGGTTCGTAGTACCAGAATGTTCTGCTGAAATACAGTTTATAGATCCCCTCAATCTGTGGCCTTTATTTTAATAAAGATACTTTTTTTTTTACTTCTGTCAAAAATGTCCATCCTAAGAAGCTGAATACAAGAAAAACTGTTGAAAATCCATAACTTCCATCTGTTTTGTTTTCTGTGGACCCACGTTGAAGCTAACGCTTAGTGATTAAAAATGACACAGCTTCATCACAAACCCTTGTAATCAGATAGAGTGGTCCCACTGGTCATGAGATGAGAGTCCCCAAATCCTCCCGGAAAAGGTGATTCACTCCTGATCAGTTCTTCAGGAGAGCTGTAATGGAGCCACTTCCACTGGATCTACTTTAAAGATGCAGAGCCATTTTTATGAAAAAATATAATTTTGTCCCCCAAAAAAACTTTAAAACTGTAGAAGGTACCCAAACAGTTCACATTATACTAATGACAGTCTTTAGTTGATTATTTATTTTTATCAATTAAGTTTGGAGAGAGGAAAGTGTGGAAGCAATTCCAGTTTGATAAACCATGAAAAAGAAAAAAATTCCACTTTCTTCTGTCCCTTTGAACTGAGGCTTCAAAGACAGATTAGTTGTGACTCATTATATGGTTCTAATTACCAACAAGAGTTAAAAAGCACAAACAAACTGGAGCTCAGTCAAACCAATAACTGAAGAAAGTACTTTGTGGTTCAGAGATCAACAGTCACGCTGATACAAAGGCAGATGGAGCGATGTGTGCAAGCAACATTTGAAGTGAAACTGAGGCATTAAGTGGGAAAATGAATTTCATATCTGCTTGAAAAACAGCCCTACTTTCAAACATTTGTGTGTTGTCTGTGCTCGGGATTACGCAGCATGCTCCTCTGTGGACCACTACATGTAAATATGTGGAAAATAAACCCACTGCAGATCCAAGAAACGTGACCTCAAACAGCATCTGTGTCCTACATGGAAGAGTGTCAGCCGCAGCTACACTCAAAACTCTGGTCTCTATACCGCCAATGCAAGTTTTCTCAGGACAACATGAGGTATTTGGCATTTCTGGTAAATATAAAAAATAATCTGTGCTAAAATAAACAGGGAGTGACATAATCAGTGTTCAGTGAACCCAGGGAGAGTCTGTCTGCTGGTGAAGGCAGGGTAGGAAGGTTTAAACTAAATCTCCAGGGTGAAAGCATGAGACTTATTAGGATATGCTCTGCTATGACATTTTACTGAGGTCTGTTCCAGGTAACCCCTCTCTTCATTTTCATCCTGAAAAAAAGGATCATTTTATCATGTGTAAATTAGCCCAAGCCGAATTCTTCCCTTCTACATACAAAAGGAGAATTTTGCAAAAATAGCATCTTCGAATTCAGACGTCACTTTCGCTTGATGACGACACCATTAGTCGCTGTTCAGCTAGCATTAGTGCAGAGCTTCCAGCGCTCGAATATAGATAACAACAGTGGTTGTATAACCTCAGTTGTACGGTTGTAAGTCACGGTTGTAAAGGGTAATGCTACAACAAAAAGTCTTTGCTTACATTTAAATAGGGCTGGGTTGATAAAATTGATTAATCGATTTGAATCAATTAAAGCTTAATAGATAAATAATCGATTTATAAAAATATAAATCTATATTAAACATAAAACTAAAGTCTGCTAGCTTGATGCTAACGCTTAATGGAATTTCCCATCAACCTAAACATACATTCTGACTAAATGAACATCTTTATAAACTCACAGACATGAATTTTACAAACTATTTTAAGGAAATATTTTTTAAAGTAACTATTTGTGGTTTTTTCTCCTTCTTTCTTCTTCTTCTGTAATAAGGTGTAACACTATAGCCTGATCACCACCTAGTGCCAAAGACAAAAAGTTGATGTTTCTACTGTGAGGATGTGATAAAGCAGCAAGCAGATCTCTAAGAGACTGAAGCCTGAATAACTCTTTAGTTCATTCAAACAGGATCAAACCACGACAACAGCAACTTTTGTACTCATTTTCTGCATTGTCAGAGTTTTTTTAACTCTACATTTTAATTGTTGAGTCACTGACAGGGTAATTTAAAAAACTTGCAATCCACAATAGGAGATCACTGTGCAAAAATGCTGAGCAATAGGTTCCTTTTCAGCAGGTACAGGTCCAGTTTCAGTAACTAATGGCACTTTCAGTTTTATGTGGAAGGCGATTCATCATTCTCTGACAACGGGTATTAGCAGAGAACAGAGGAGTTTTAATCCTAAATGTGAACAAAGTGAAAAAGTGAAGTGATGTATTCAGATTTTTTAAAAAGGTCTACGTACTGCTCATTAAACAGTGAAGAATAATGCAGTGTAACTAAAAGGCAGACAAACATACAACCATAACTGATGAAAGAAAAACAGCTTTGCCATCATTTGAAGCAAACATATCCAAAGCATTTTTTCAAAGGTTTTTTTCTTGTTTCTAATTAAGACTTGGTTTAACCAGGTTAGTCCCATTGAGATCAAGAATCTGCTTCATAAAAGAGGCTTTGCTAAGAGGACAGCAACATTAAAAACAAAACTCATTAGATGAACAGCAGTTAAGCTTTGATTGCAAAGCGTTTGGTGGACTGCAACGATTTCATCAGTGCTGTGACCTCATTTAGAAGGAAAAAGAAGTGTATAAAGTTGAGAGTGTAAATTATTCCATGCATTTGTTCCATTGAACATGAATATGTTTTAAAAATTATGAACAGGCTTTGTTTGCACACAGCGTTTGATAGGATATAGGTTATGCCTCACAAGAGCCACATGCTTAATGAAGCCTTTAGTCGCTGCAGATATGGGACACTGCGCTTTAATATGCCATTTCTCAAATACTATCTCTACTCTCCATGATATATTAGGGTTTATTTTGGGGTTTTGAGTTTGAAGTATTTTTTTTTTTTTTTTTACCATGACTGATCTCAAAACAGAAAATCCAGAATTTAAGAATAGGGTGGGAAAAGTGTCGCATACTTTTCTGACAGGAAACTTTATGCCATGGCTTTCATCTGGCTGCTAGTTTGATAAGAACTGCCTTTGTTACTGGTAAAACCCAAGATATTGCAAGAACAGTTGAGGGAGGTGAGAAATTTAGCTTATTTTTGTGACTTTAAAGTTCACCAGATGGGTTTCAGATGTTTGGAACCTAAATAAACTCATGTCATCAGACAGGACGTGGGTTCAAAATGTGGTTTATCTTAAATATGAAATGAAGTTTTCCTGCTTTCTACCAGATGACACCCTGATCCTATCATTGGACTGCTAGATTGGAGCAAAAAAAAAAAAATTACAATTTGAAGTGAACACACTGAATGTATCATCTCATACTAATATATAATAATAACTATATAGTCTCAGTTGGGTTTTATTGGTGAGGGCAACTTATGTAAAAACCACAATAGGGTCACAAGGTACAAAAGCTTTAAGTTCAATTATTTAGACTAAATTAAAAAAAAAAATGCCTATGATGTGCTGTTCTTTAAATTTAATTGACAATTTTTCAACACAAAGGAACATGAAAGTCCTTCCTCCCAAGATGGTACTTTTATGGTTGGATACATCAAAAATCTATGGGGTAAGTGGAGGTTGGTATGTTCAACCCTACTGTCTGTGGAAGACTATAAGCTATTTGGATGTTTGATAATCAGAGTTCTGGTAGTGATTAGAAAATGTATTTTTTATTTAGCAGTTTCAAAGAAACAAAGCAAAGAGCAAGAGATGGGGCTGTTGGGGCTTTTGGAAAGACCATTGACTGAATAGGAGAACTGGACACAGCGAGTGAGACATCAACCATAGAAAATGACTTACGTCCAGTTCTAATCAAATTAAGTCAATTCAGTCGCCCTTTTTCTGTGATATGTCCGTCACTGTGTTGGAACCAGATGTCACTAAGCTGTGATTGGTCCATGTTAGTCTTAGTCTACATTTGTATGGGAACCATTCTCTCAAATTAGTAGTGAGCATGTTATAAGGCCACACCCCTTCCACTGATAGTGGGCGTTCCTGTCAATTAAATGCTTTGAATATTCGATGTGAGGCCACCCACTTTCATTGAGGCATCTGATTGGTCAGTTTATAACTTGAATAACTGGCGCTATAGCAAAAACATCATGAAAAAAAGGATTATCAAGACCATGATAAAAAGATGTAGCAGAGCAAGAATGGTTGTTCTGTTGATAAATAAAATGACTGAGAAACAGCAGATTATTTCTATGGGATTTTGGATTGTTGGGACCAGCTGGTACTTGTTGCTTGGAACGTGAGGGGAGAGTGGTCACTTAGTCCAGCTCTCATATACAGTCAAGCGGAAAGACACACTGGGCGGTCAAGACTCAGACTGAAAGACAGTCACAGAACAAGGACAAACTCAATGCTTTACTTGTCCAACTAGGCAGAGTGCTTGAAGTCTTGGAACTTCTTCGAAAAATAGATGATGGGATGGAGAAAATTACTGCACAGACTGGAAGAAACATAATCAAATTGTCCAGGTTTTGGACCAAAAAGCCTCTCAAAGATCCTATTATATCAGTCAAGGACTCAGCTGGCAAACCATCCACTGGCGCCAAGGATGATTATCTAACCTGAGTTTCCCTGAGCTGAGTGTGCTTTGCCCTTTGCTTTTCAAAATTATCTGCCAGAGAGTAAATATAATGTATATGAAGGCTGGAATATGATGACCATGGCTGCTCTTCCACTCTTACTTCCTGCATACCTGCTACCCACCTACAGTACTGGTGCTGACAGCACCTTGAGGCTGCAGCTGTCCGAAGTATCTTGACCCACCCCATCCCATATCACATGTAACTGTTTCTACAGTACCTTTCTGTACAAGTGGGGTCTATTTTTCTTCACCTTTAATTTTCTCTGACAGGAGCAGAGTGCAGATGTATGATTTTTTTGTCACCTCTGTTTCCCTCACATAAATCCTCTTTTCTCCCCGTCTAAAAAGAGCTGTTTCATTGTACTAGTACTTGAAGTTGTTAGATTGACAATGAAGGCAACTAATTCATTCATTCTCTCCAGGGCTGCACAGTGGCACAGTGGTTAGCACTCTTGCCTCACAGCAAGAAGGCCATTACAACGTATTTGAATGGCAAATATTGCAACAGTTTTGCTGAATTGCAGAAAAACAATATGCTGCAATTTGATATTTGAATCGCAGAAATCACAAGAACAATGCAGAAAATATAGACCACCAAAAAGTTTAAGAAAACACAAGAACAACTGGTTACTACTACCACCACTGGTTACAACAGAGATATTCAGAAGAGCATCTCTGAAGGCACAACACGTCCAACCTTGAGGCAGATGGACTACAGCTGTAGAAGAACACACCGGGTATCACTCCTTTCAGCTAAGGACAGGAAACTGAGGCTATAATTCACACAAACTCACCAAAACTGGACAACAGAAGATGGAAAAATATTATCTGGTCTGATGAGTCTCATTTCTGATGCTATATTCAGATGGTCGGGTCAGAATTTGGCATCAACAGCATGAAAGCATGGATCCATCCTGTCCTGTATCAATGTTCAGGATGGTGGTGGTGGTGTCATGGTGTGGGGGATATTTTCTTGGCACACTTTGGACCCCTCAGTACCAACTGATCATGGTTCCAACCCCACAGTCTACCTGAGTATTGTTCTGACCATGTCCATCCCTTTATGACCACAGAGTTCCATCTTCTGATGCTACTTCCAGCAGGATAAGACTCCATGTCATAAACTGGAATCATCTCAGACTGGTTTCTAGAACAATGAGTTCTCTGGACTCTAATGACCTCCACAGTCACAGAACCAATAGAACCTTTGGGATGTGGTGGAACGGGAGATTATCATCATGGATGTTCAGCAGACAAATCTACAGCAACTGTGATGCTATCATGATGATATGGACCAAACTCTCTGAGGAATGTTTCCAGAACCTTGTTGAATCTATGTCATCAAGGATTAATGCAGTTTTGAAGATAAAATAGCCCCAACCCAGTACTAGCAAGGTGTACCTAAGAAAGAGGCCAGTGAGTGTACCTCATTTGAATGAGCCCTTCACCAATCATAACCTTCACCGCATGCCACAGGTTAACATCCTCACCTCACACCAAGAAGGCCCTAGTTTGAATCCAGGTTGAGTCCTTTCTGTGTGACAGTTACATGTGTGGGTTTTTTGGGGAGCTCTGACTTCCTCCCACAGTCTTTTAAACATGCTTCATAGGTTTGTATCCCAGCTTTGCCCTCCAACTGGATAAGCTCCAGCCACCTTGTGAACCTGACAGAAATTCAGGAGGTTTTAAAAAGATAGAAGACATGCAGAAATTATTCTTCATTTAAATACACACTGTTGCATGTAATACTTTGTGGATTCTGCTGTTGTATTGAGAAATAGGCTCCCGTGAAGGTTGCAGCCCCCCATAACCTTTTTATACAAAACCTTTTTAAATGTTATGTTAAAGTAAGTTTTTTCTGTGACTTCTTCTGAAGAACATATAAACTAACAAATTATGTGTGATGATGGTGGATAGAAAGAGTAGCTCTTTAAAGCTGACTCTCATTAATTATGAAAATGTCATTAACTGAGATAATTAGGTTTCTCATGACATCAGCTTCTTTCTCCACTCCGACCTCTGACCACTTCTAACAATAAGACTGTCTGGAAGCATTCAGGCCTCAGTCTGTAGGTGAGCCTGAAAATGTCAGACTTCTGTTCTGTTATGAATAATACGATTTATTTAGCCAATAAAATAGTTATAGTATTTACCTACATAGGTACACATCGTATTACCTGGTCTTGAAGGAACTAATGTTATGAACTAATAAACTAATGTTTAGTTTTTCGTAGGGTTTGTCAAAAGGTCATCAAACTATACATAATTTAGAAAGTCTTGAGGAACAAAACCCATAAATTAAAACCAAAGGAATGGATCTTCATAATTTCTTCTAAAAGAGAAACATAATGTTTCTGTTTTTTGCATCATTTTCATTATGGTACAATACATTTTAGGAACTCAAAAAAAGGGAAACCAATGTTAGCGTATCCTTCATGACATACATTTTACTCCCAAACAGACGTCACCGCTCTGAGCTCCCTTTTACTGAAATACAACAAAAAGAGAAAATATTACAAGATCTTTCACTAAAAAGCTAAACAAATACAAATATTAAATTCTGGAGGAAGTAGCTAGACCTAGATTACAGTTTCCCCCCCCTATCTTAAAGGAATTGGAATCATCCCAGCTTTTAAACTCATTCAGACACACATGTGTTACCAGTCCATCACAGGCAGAGACACACAACCACCATGTTCAACCAAGCATTTGACAAAGCAGTGATACCTGTCTGTGCTCCTTAGGAAGAATATTGTGTTTCTGCATTCTTTCAGTGGATTTATTACGTTTCGGAGTGTTTTCTGCTCCAAACTACAATGTTTTACCTTCATCCACACACAACTTAATTTATCTGACTGGCACCAGGTGAGCTGCAAGAGCCTTCTCTCTGGGATAGTCCCAGAACTGACAGATCAAAGCTCTATTTTCTTCTTGTCCCAATTAAAGTATTCCTAAAGGGATGACTGTTAACAAATCATGTCAGAAGTTTCCACTTAACAATTCCTATTTTCCCGCATTTGTGGAAAGTGTTTCTCCTCAGACTTACCAGTGGGACTCAGGTAAAGCTTAACTCTGAACTAATAACACAGAAAGTTTATTATGTGTAACTGGAAATGAGAGTCATATGACTGACACTTTTTCATAATTTCTTAAAGAAATGATAAAAAATGGCATATTTAGTTTTTATCAAGGGGAGCTCACTCAGCACTGATGAAGTGTAGTTTCTGCATCTCCCTGCTGTGTTCTTGAGGTATTTATTCTGTGACAGTAGACATGTTCGGCAGAAATACTTTAAAATATTCACAGGCTGCATTTTTCTGCAAAGCTTTAGCTCTTACCCTGCAGTTTCTCCCTGACTAGTTTTTATCCCTTTTTGTGGATGTTTGATGGATGTATTATGGATGTTTCTGTGACGGCTCATCCTGCATTTCCAAATGCTTCCACTGCAGCCATGACACTTCCTTCTTTAAAAAATGTTCTGACAAGAAAGATATTGACTTAACGGTGCTGGAAAAATGGTCAGAAGGACATATCATGAAATTAATCACAACTCATACAAATGTGCATGCACACAAGTTAGGACTCTAATGTGAATTACACTTCTGCAGAAGAATCTTTACAACAGGAGAAGGAAAACAAGCAGGAAAAACAAGTGTGAAATATTTTTTGTTTTGTTTTGTGCATTTAGCTTTAATCAACAGTTAAAATGTATCAACAGTTAAAATTCAACCTGCCGGTATGCTAAACACAAAAAGCACAAGATTTGTGAGGAAATTCTGCAATTCCCTCTTCAGATCCACATGGAAGATCACAGTGGAGCTGCTTCAATGTGCAGCAGAGGTACAAACTGAAGCAATCACTGTGCAACACTGAGCAGGTTGTTTAAAGATGTGGATGAAGAACAATAAGGGGACAAATTCATCTTTAACCTACTTAGGCAGAATCCTGAGAACTGGGTTTTATTTAGATGAGGCCATGCATGCAACCACGACACGTCAGTGAGATTCCAACGTATCCACTGTCACTGAGCTCACAGCTTCTTACACTGAGAGGGGAGGAAGTGAGTAAACATAACCACATGAGGAAATGCATCACAAATCAAGGAGCGTGAATGGGAGGTCTGACGAGCATGGTCAGACTTTATCAAGTTTTAATGTTTGACCCATGAACTATGGTCACTCAGAAATAGTCCGATTTATTTAAGGGCCATAACATGAAAAATCTGTTTTTTGAGCTTTAACTGTATTATACTATACTATAAAGAACACCAAAGCAGTATTTTCTCTTTCTCTTCTTTTAATTTTCTCTTTCCTCTAAAAACCTACATTCTCAGCAGCAGCCCCTCCCATACCCACAAAAACGATCTGACATCACAACGTGAGGCAGCCCCGTCTAGGAAGAGTCTGCTCCCCCCCAAGGCTAACTCAAACACTTTCTCTGCACAGCTAGAAGCTCAAGCTAGCGGTGATTACCCCCCCTCCGGCTCACCCAAAGCAGATGCCGGCTGTCTGGGTTGAGAGTTTGTGCAGCTGGCCAAGAAATGGTCATTTGGTTTAGCATCCAAACTTTGTTTGGTGGCGTTGGAGAATATAGGCTGGAATCTCCATGACACGTAGGGATGGATCCCAAATGTATCCAAGAATGGCGCAAGCAGACGGGGGATATTTTAGAACACAGCAGGAGAAAGGGAGCAGACTATTTCCTGGTGGAAACGTGAACAACAGGACTTCTGTTTTAAACGTGGAATTATTGAGGAACGGCAGAAAGGTAAATGGATCCGCATGAAAGCGAAGAGGATTTTTGACACAGAGATTATGTGTCATGATTTCAATAAATCCTGAAATGTTCATCTGGTTGACGTCAGGAAATGGGCATCACACTCAGGGAGTGAAAGGCAGTGCCTCAGAGATTTAGTCTTTTTACTTCCTGGTACAAGAGGAGTCCACAAAAATAACTCATATTTCATAAATTATTTGTTTTTTAGTGTTCCAAAGGTAATACATAGTAATTTATATGGATATACTTTACTCTGAAAGACTAAATAAAATCATGGTATGGCCCTTTTACACTGAGCAAAGTCCTGTAAGGAACCCAGTGGCCTCGTCATCCCCTTCCAGGGAAAAGGCCAAAATCAAAAACACACCTTAGGTCAGGGGCTGAACAGAATAAATATTTATTGAACTCTCTAAAACTACATTTAAAAAAATTGAATCTGTAATTTTTCAACATAATTATGAACTAGATATATAGCATTACCTGCAATAATGCAACTGTAAATGGTGTAAGCTGAATTTGGCCGCTGAAGATACTGAAGCAAATCGCAGAAAACTCTAAAGATGATAGCGAGCTAAAATATTAGATAAATGCTAAATTAGCCTAAAAAAAACTTAGGTTATCAAAAACAGATCTAGCTGAAATTTTTGCTAAACTCCAAAACAGCCTGAAAATGCTAAAATAATCCAAAAGCTAGCAGAATGCAAGTTTATTAAACTTTAAAACTGTAACTTTTTAACACAATTATGAATAATGAAATGCAGGAATATTATTCCAGAATAAATCAACTTAAACCTTAAATAACATTCAATATTTTACCCTCAATAAAAACATATTTTGTCATAATTATACCAGTTAAAAATGAGCACAAGATAATATAATAAAAAAAATAAAATAAAATGATCTGAAGGGCTGATTAAACACAAGATCGGTTTTATTTTGAAAGGAACTTGAATGCACTATTGTCAAAAGTAAAAAACGAAGTTAATTTTTTTATGGATAGAAAAACTCAATGGTAGAGAACCTTTCAAAGCTACATTTAGATTTAGGTTTAGTCTTTATTTGAAGGGACAATGTACAGATTCATTCAGTTTAAAACAAACAGAGATGTTCTGCACCAGATTATAGCTAGATAGCTAATTTCCATCTGCAGTCTCTAATCCTTTTATAAATGAATGGCTTAATGGCCACAGAAACATAAACAAAGTGTATTTTGCTAACTTCAAGGTAAAATTTTGCCGCTCTCTCTCAGATTCGGTCCATTAGAACCTGGACCAAATGGCTCTTGAAGCGGTAAAGGTTGCAGACCCCTACTTTAGACCAAGTCAGTGGAAATACAAAACAAGCTTGTCCATGATTCAAATACTTTTTTTTTAAACAGAATAACTCTCAAAGCTCAAGCTAGGTTCCTAAAACAAAAACAAATTGATCAGAGTAGAAGCTGCTGAGGAAAAGTAATCCTCCAAATCAATCCAATTCCCTTCTGCTCTTTATGTCCAACAGTCTGATCCGCACACAGCCAGGTTCTGTTCGGCACTAAGGAGCTGCTGGTGAACAAACCGTCTGGGAGGGGGATAAAGTGAATAATCCAGTAGGAAGAGGTAATGAAGATGATGTCCAGGAGGTTAAAAAGCAGAAAAGGATTTTCTATCACAGTGGGTGATTTCCAGTTTTGCCCATAATTCTGCAGCTCAGCTGTGTTCTTCCCACGGTCAGTCCTGCTCTCCAGCAGCTGTTCAGTCTGCGCTTGTACTCCTGAAACTAAAAGGTCTTTCTTCACAAACTGAGAGCAGACTGCAGCACAGGACGAGTCAGAGGAGTTTCTGAACGTTCAAGCTGGAGATTTGAAATAACCACAATCTTATGGAGAGAAAGTAGACTCAACCGATTTGTGGGTGTGTGATTCTTGATTTGTAACTCATACAATACATTTGAATAAAAATCACTCATGAATTGCTTGTTACGCACACACAAAATCCCATCTATGCACAAATCTGAAGTGAGACTTTTTTCACATCTCAGAGAAAGAAAAGATGTTTTTAAATGCTGCTGGATTTTGGGTCATCAAAGTTTTTTGTACTTAGATTGTGAATAATATCTGGTGAAAGTTGACATTTTCCCACTTTCTTAAACAGATATACCCCAATAATTCATATTAAAAAGAATAAATAAGAGTCTTTGAACTTCTTCTCCCTGAGTTTTGCCCCCGTGTTCTCCACGGAGCTTAAACACCCAGTGCGCGGGTTGATCGGCCCACCGGCCCGCTACAATCTGTGGCTGTTTAGAAGGGTCTGGCACCGCCTGCTATCCCTGTGACTGTGTCCAGCGCTTGGAAAGAGCCCCGTATTGGAAGCACTATCAGGGGAAGGACTGCACATGCGGCTGGGTGGCTCAGTGGGCTAGGTGAAGGGCTGGCACGCAGGAGCCCTGGGTTAGATTCCCAGGGTTGTCCACTGATCTCCACCCAGATTGGGTCCTTAGACAAGGCCCTTGATGCTGCTGCCTAACTGGGTCCCTGTGCCCCTCAAGTACAGGGTTGTGTCAGGAAGGGCATCCGGCGTAAAAACTCTGCCAAATCACTGGTGCGAAACAGTGGGTGCTGTTACGCTGTGGAGACCCTGAAAGGGATAAGCCGAAAGTGAACTACTACATCAGGCGAAGGACTGCAGAGAGGAAGCAAACAATTCTGAAAAATATTTTGTATTTTTAAAGAGATACTTTTTTCATATTTAATCTTTTTTATATTAATATATGTTTAAGAAAGTGGGAAAATGTGAAGTTTCACCAGATATTATTCACAACCTAAATTCAAAGAGGCTGAAAAGAAAACTGATGACCCGACATTCTTGCAGCATTTAAACGCATCACTTATAGACTTAGACTTAGACTTAGACTTTGCTTTATTAATCCCTTTGGGATGGCACCCTTGGGGAAATTAAGTCTTTCAGCAGCTTACAGGGTATACATAATAAAAAATAAAAATCTCACAATGTACAATGTACATATACATGATAAAAAAATCTCAATGTACAGTAATAACAATGAAGAGGCAAAGAAGTACGACAGCGTAAAGAAGAGCAGTCTGTATGGCGGTATCAAAAACAGGTTTGGGTCTGTGATTGACTTATTGCACATGATAGGTAGGTTATTACAGTATTAATTATTGCACTTATACCTTTATTGCACATTTATGGACAAATCCTTTCTTTCTCTGGGATGTGAAAAAAGTCTCACGTCAGATTTGTGTGTAAATGTGGTTTTATATGTGCATAGCAAGAGATTTGAGCATGATTTTTAAAGATTTGTGCATAATTTAGTTTGAAGCTGTTGTAATTTAAAATTGTGCAAGTGTAAATTATTTTTAAATTTTTT
>NC_050521.1:3306857-3314185 GCF_002922805.2 Oryzias melastigma | reverse complement strand
CCCCTAATAATTACTAGCTCAGTGGAGAAACTGGGTGTTGGTGTTAGACTGGGGACGGCGCTGTCAGAGCAGTCTCTTCTTGGAGGGGGCTATCTCACGATCTTATGATCTTAGATCATGAGGACCTACTTGTTTTTGTGGGTATGGGAGTGGCTGCTGTTTAGAGCGCAGCTGGAAAGGGTACAACATGATACAACATGTTTGTGCTAGCGTTGTTGTTGTTTCAACTAGCTCAGCTGTCTTTATGGGCGCATGGGAGGTAAACCAAAACACAACCAACATCCAGAACCACACAGCTCCAGGCTTGACAAACCATAGGATGGTGGGTCTCATACACCCAGTTTCAGAAAACAGATTTTAAAATTTCTCCTGTCAGTTTGAAAACACTGAGAACAAAATAAACAACTGCCCTACAATCAAATGGAGAGCTGTCCAGACCAGAACAGGTCTGTTTTCTGCCCCCTGAAGAAACATTCATCATCAAGGCTCCAACGATCTGCAGGTCAGACAAGAATCTCACAGCTTTTCTTCAAGCCACACGCCACTTTTAACCGTGCTTGTTCAGACAATGGTTGCACGGAACGCCGTGCTTAGCACTCTCGCCTCACAGCGAGAAGTCCCAGCCTCAAGTCGCAGCTCGGACCTTTCTATGTGGAGTTTTCATGTTCTGCCTGTGCTTGTCCATCCAAAAACATGCTTCATAGCGTGTTGATAGGCGCCTCATAGCATATGAATGGATGTGTGATTGTGCCCTGCGACAGACGGGCAACCTGTCCGAGGTGTACCTCATCTCAGCCCAACAGTAGCACGGTTGGGCTCCAGCACTCCCGTTACTCTGTAGGGATCAAATGGGTTTAGAAAATCGATGGATGTTAAAACAGCTGTTTTTTTGTTTGTCTTACCATGTGAACTGCAAACTCAAAGCATAGCAGGATGATCTTGCTTTAAATTTCTTTTTAAGTACAAGTTAACCTCTACCCTCAATGTAATAATTAACAAGTGTTTCATTTTCCATGTCACACGTCCCTGCAATGCCCTTCTAAGTTATTCATCAATAAAGCTGGGTCTTTTGGGTCAACTCATTATTGTTTATTGTCTTTGTTAGCTTGGATAATGTCACTGATGAAATAATTGCCTTATTAATGAGTTTCATGCTGTGGTTGACAGCTGTGGTTATAAAATGCTGACCAGTTTACCTCTCTCTACAGCATCAACCTCCAGAGACAGGTTGAGTGTTTCAGCACCTGAAGGCCAAATGACTCCAAAACAACTGGACTGCAACAGAATTCTTCAGCAGAGAATTTGCAAAAAACACTGTCTTGGCTGGTGAGAAACAGACGTCAATCAGTTTTACAAAAATATAAACCCAACAAAGTAGGTTAGGCGTCATTCGACTGACAATAAATAAAGTGTAGTTTAATATTTAATTTCAACATTTCATCATATATATATATATATATATATATAAATGTACATCGACTTTCCCTTAATAGTGGGGTTGTTGGCCTGGAGACATTCCCGAAATCTGCTAGTATGGCGAACCCTGTCCCGTCTCAACTCCCTTCCGTTGTGGCCAAAGAGTGTCTGTTATGGATCCATACTCATCGAAAACACTTCTGATCATGCTTTGTACAACATTTATTAAAGAAAATTGGACTATTGCTCAACATAAAGAGTTTTTTTTTAATTCAGAACAATAGACTGTACAACAGCGTACTTTATGACGCAGATGAGGAGTGTCCCTCTGTTTCTCTGTGCCTTAAAACCAGGAGCCCGCGCTTCCTCCTTCATTGAATAATAAACACGTGTTCTGGATGATCAATTTCCTCTGTGATTATCCTCTTCACTATATCAGGATTTTTTTTTCCTGGCC
Source organism: Oryzias melastigma (assembly GCF_002922805.2). Taxonomy (NCBI): domain Eukaryota; kingdom Metazoa; phylum Chordata; class Actinopteri; order Beloniformes; family Adrianichthyidae; genus Oryzias; species Oryzias melastigma. The sequence continues at coordinate 3,312,312 of NC_050521.1, read as the reverse complement.
GTTTCTGAGTCAGATTATTCCATTTCTTCATGCAGGGGCATGGAGAGAAGAGAGGGGCGGGGTACCCAACGTTACGGTGTTGATCACAGCTATGAATGCACACATGTGAAGTTATGTACTTAACCCAAAAAAGGTTAAATAACTTAAATCATGCTTATCTTCAAAATGTCCCCCACCCTTTGCTCTGGTTACTGATTTTCACATTCTTGGCATTCTCGAAATGAGCTTCAAGAGGTAGTCACCTGAAATGGTTCTCCAACTATTTTGATAGAGTTCACATACATGTTTAAACTACCAATCAGGAGGAAGCTTTAAACCGACCAATCAGGAGCCAGCTTAAAACTGACCAATCAGGGGCCAGCTTTAAACCGGCCAGTCAGGAGCGAGTTTTAAACTAGCCAATCAGAAATCACTTTTAAACCAACCAATCAGAGTTCATTTTTAAACCGACCAATCAGGAGCCAGCTTTAAACGGACCAATCAGGAGCAAACTTTTAACCGAACAATGAGGAGCAAAATTTAAACTGACCAATCAGGAGCCGGCTTTGAACCAACCAATCAGGGCTAAGCTTTAAACCGGCCAATCAGGAGCCGGCTTTAAACCAACCAATCAGGAGACAGCTTTAAACCACCCAATCAGGGAACAGCTTTAAACTGGCCAATCAGGGCTAAGCCTTAAACCGACAAATAGGAGGCAGCTTTAAACTGGCCAATCAGGAGGCAGCTTTAAACTGGCCAATCAGGGCTAAGCTTTAAACTGACCAATCAGGAGCCAGCTTTAAACCAACCAATAAGTAGCAAGCTTTAAACCACCCAATCAGAGGTCAGCTTTAAACTGACCAATCAGGAGCAAACTTTTAACCGAACAATGAGGAGCAAAATTTAAACTGACAAATCAGGAGCCGGCTTTAAACCAACTAATCAGGGCTAAGCTTTAAACTGGCCAATCAGGAGCCAGCTTTAAACCAACCAATCAGGAGACAGCTTTAAACCACCCAATCAGGGAACTGCTTTAAACTGGCCAACCAGGGCTAAGCTTTCAAACCTACCAATCAGGGGCTAAGCTTTAAACCGGCCAATCAGGAGCCAGCTTTAAACAGGTCATTCAGGGCTAAGCTTTTAAATCAACCAATCAGGACTAAGCTTTAAACCGACCGATGAGGAGGCAGGTTTAAACTGATCAATCAGGAGCCAGCTTTAAACCGGCCAGTCTGGTGCAAACTTTAAATCGGCCAATCAGGAGCCTGCTTTAAACTGGCCAATCAGGGCAAAGGTTTAAACCAAACAATCTGGGCTAAGCTTTAAACCGACCAATAGGGAGGCAGCTTTAAACCGGCCAATCATGAGCCGGCTTTAAACCAACCAATCAGGAGCCAGCTTTAAACCGGCCGATCTGGTGCAAGCTTTAAACTGGCCAATCAGGAGCCAGCTTTAAATTGACCAATCAGGAGCCAGCTAATTAACCTATGAAGCATGTTTCTGGACGGTGGGAGGAAGCCGAAGGAAAAAAAATATATATATATATATATATATATATATATATACATACACACACACACACACACACACACCCACACACACAAACACACACACTTTTGTAATATTTGACTCAGTGCATGAACAGTAAAAAGAGTCAGAGACTGGCGCATGAAAAAGTGCTAAAGAATTCTTGTTTTAGTTCAACTTAAGCTTCTTTTTTTCTTCATCTGAACATATCAAGACAAATCCTTCCCTGGTTTGCCTTCATGAACCCTCCTTTTTTATTTTATTTTTTTTATTTTATTTTGTTCCCTGTCCTATTTTATCAAAAAAAATCAGTAGCTCATTGCTGTTGCAGGTTGAGCACACCCATTGTAATCTGCTATTCCATTGCTGTAGTCTTTCTGGGACACTGCTCTGTTTGGTCTGTCTGTCATTTTTTCACCAAGCCTATTTTTCATGTTTAACAATCTAAAATGATTAAAGCTGAAGATTGCTTTTTCCAAATCCCATTCTTTCACTTTAATAACGAAGCCTGAAGTGGGATAGGTACTTCACTGGAATTTGCGTTTGCACTTCAACACATGATCTAAAACATAGCAAGACTAAGTAAAATTAGAACAAAATAAAACTCAGTTAATGCAAAGCAGAGAAAGTCAACTGTTCAGCATCAAATCACAATTAGGAGCCAAATCAATAAGTTGCCAAAATGTCTAATTCAAAAATGTTTTAAGGACAAACTAGACTAACCTGTGTTTGCTGTTGAGTGACTGAGGAGTCTATAAGCTGTAGGAAAAAAGGTGGTCCTTCACCTCTCAGTTCCATATCTCAGTGAGAGGAATCTATTGCCTCTCCTGCATCTTTGCCCTCACAGCAGGTTGTGGTGGTTGATAGTATCTCTGATGTCAGTGAACTTCCTTTTTAACCTGACCTTCACCGCTGACTCAACCGAGCTGAACTCTTTCCCAAGAAAAGACTTTGTTAACCAGCCGGTCCAGTCCTATACAGTCCATCCTTTTTTAGTCTGCTGCCCAAAAGACAAATGGCAAGCATGGAGGTGCTCACCACCACAGATTGGTAAAACATGTGGATGATGTTGGTGCAGATGTCAAAGGAGATCAAGCCTACTCAGAAATAGAGGGGGGTTCTGCCCTTTCCTGTAGAGCATGTCTGTTTTGAAGAACCAGTCTAGTTTCTCATCCAGATCAAGCCTGAAGTTATTGTAGGATTGCACACGCCCACCTTCTTTTCCCTTTATCCAGACTAGAGACAATGATGTTTTGCCTAGCTGAAGTCCATCATCATCTCCTTAGTGTTGGAGGTGATCTGAGGAAGGCATTTCCTTTCATTCCAGTAACTGAAGGCCACCACAAGGTACACAAGGTACACTCCCTCCTAACTGTACCATACATGTGCCACCACAGCAGTGTCATTCTAATACTTCTGATTATGCAAGAACTCGGACATGTACAGTGTGAATAGAATGTGAGCCAGATCAGTCTCCTATTAGCCCCCCATGTTTTTTGGTAGTCCTGAATGAGGAGGGCGGTGAACTCCATACTTTCCAGTTTATTTCTCAAAGGGAAGAGAAATGCACTAGAAAAATCAAAGAACATAATCCTCTCGTATACATCCAACAAGTCCAGTCAGCTGTGCAAACAATCAGGATTGCATCTTCCTCATCCACCTAATTTATCCTAGTATGCAAGCGGAAGGGGGTCTGGCTCTGTGATGACCTAAGGCTTCAGTCATTTCTAAGTCTTTGTGATGTATGATGGTAATTCCTCTGGTGCATAGTCATTGGTATGTGCAGGTCGTGTTAAATTCACCGCATGAATTTGTCACTGGATCATTTCTACATGACGACTGGTTGAACAGATTCCGGAGTACTCTGTAAGCTGGACTGCACATTCCTCCAAAAACCTCAAAGAAACACCTTCAGCGCCAGCTGCTCACCTGGATAAAGTCTCCTGAGCCAACCCAGACGTTCTCATATCTGAATGACATCAGCAAGTGCTAATGACAAATTATAGGTGCATGGAGGAGGCTGAGTAGAAGGCAGAGGTGTAGTGGGTGTGAAGGTTTTCAACAGAATTGACTGTAGATGGAGACTGCAATCCAGAATTAGGTGGGTCTGCTGCTTAGGAGATGTACTGGCAGAAACCAAGTGGCATAGACTGGACTGCACTGTATATGCCAGCTGTTGGAAATCCTCAGCTTAGGGCTGTCAGATTTATCGCGTTAATTACACATTAATTTGACATGTGCGTGACGCCAACAGTTTTTTTGATGCATTAATCGCAGATTTTCTCATACGTGCCTTACCACACCGCGCGCGGGCGTCCTTCATCGCCCTCGGCTGCTCTCACTAGATCACGGGCGGGTCTCCAACCACCGAGCTGCTAGCTAGAACCAGCCTGGCCCCAGGACGCGGAGACTTCCTGCTCCCTAACCGGGCTCCGGTTCGCGTCTGGTACCACGTCTGGTGGTACCGGCTTGCGTCTGGCGCCGCGTCCCGAGAGCTGCGGACCCCCGATGTTCCGAACAGCAAGCGCACCGGGGGACGTTTTAAATGTAGTTTAAACAATGCCAGTTATTTGTAGATGAAAAGATAAATCTCAGCTTTGACTGTGTGGCCTGTCCCAAAGTTCTGGAGGTTTAAGCGTGATCCAGCCCCAGCATACCTGTCTCTCTGCCGCCACATTCATGGCGTGAGCTCCTCTGGACACGTCGCTGCATCGAGCTGCAGCCAGAGAACGCGGCGGCAGTAACAGACTGTCAAACTATCCACAGTGTATCCCGCTTTTCTCAGTCTTTAATGTTTTAAAAAACAAAAGTTCATTGGAAATGATAAATCTCTATTTCATTTATTACTGTAGTTCAGCAGAGGAGGAAAAGATTTGGTCCTGACAAAAAATGAACATGAAAGTGTTATGGAAATGTTATTTTTGATGTTTTTTATTTTATTTTACTGAACGTTGATTGAAGTTTGAATTTAAAATGCCCTTCACTTGGACTTGGGCTTTTGTTAGGCATTTTATGTTACAGCCTTTTATTGTTAAGAAAGTTTATCTCAATACAATGTTACAAAATAAAGTATTTCTGATGAAAACTATTAATTTTGTCATTCTTGTTTTCATAATTAATGTAGAACTGCTAAATTCCACGAAGCACACATTTTTTTCCTAAAAAAAGGCCACATGTTAATTTGCGATTAATTGTGAGTTAACAATGGACAAAAATACAATTGATCGCGATTAAAAATTGTAATCACCTGACAGGTCTACCTCATCTTCCACACTTCTCTTAAGTTATTGTGTTGCAGCCTTCTCTCCAGGTCCTTTTTATATATTTCCATTGATCATTTTAGTGTCCTTCTCAGCGATTGCTAAGCACACCTAAGCAGATATCCAGGGTTTATTATAGGGAAGGTATTGCATCTTTTTTTTCTTAAGATGAATTCTATTATCCATGTTGAACTACTGTGGGGCAAAAAAACATTTGTCAGTAGCTGATACTGCAAGTTGTTCCACTTGAAACAATAGGGGTCCCTAATTTCATCTGGATGCACTTCAACTGTGAGAGACAGAATGGAGTAAAATAAACCAGGATTAATTGATTTTAAAAAAAATATTTATCAGTGGTTCACTTGATTCAATGATCTGTCAAGGTGGGATCGAGGTTGTGTCTGACAGTAAACCACTACCAAACCACTACAGCTACCAAACCACTACAGCTACCAAACCACTATAGCTACCAAACCACTACAGCTACCAAACTACTACAGCTACCAAACCACTACAGCTACCAAACCACTACAGCTACCAAACCACTACAGCTACCAAACCACTATAGCTACGAAACCACTATAGCTACGAAACCACTACAGCTACCAAACCGCTACAGCTACCAAACCACAAGCTAACAAACCTCTTCAGATACCAAACCACTATAGCTATCAAACCACCAAAACCAC